>NW_022900913.1:13193883-13246109 GCF_012274545.1 Fukomys damarensis
TATATATATATATTACTTCCCAGTATTTTCAGTCCTGGATTTGACTTTTTAAACTCAAAAACTGAGGAAGGCACTGTCTCTTGTCTTTCTTCACCCCATTATCTGATCTGAGGATGCTCAGCTGCATTTTCTCCAGTCAGTACTTACTACTCTAAGCTGCTATTGTTGTTCTTGTTTACATTGCTCACGTGTTGACTTCTTCCCACTAGAATAAAGACTTCTGAAAATGAAGACTCAGAGCTAGAGGCCCATGGTACACACCTGAAATCCCAGTCCTCTGGGGGGTGTCAAGGCAGGAGAAGCCCAAGTTCAAGCCCAGCCTCGGCAACGCAGTGACTTCGCAAGACTCCGTACAACGTGAAAGATAAGAGCTGGGGAGGCAGCTTGGGGAGAAGCTCTCGGGTTCAGTTCTGCAGTGGAAGTGACCTGAACTGGGAGTTGGAGAAGGGGCAGTGGGGCCACATGTCCCCTGAAGAAGCCGAGAAGGCCCCGTCACAGTGTTGCTACATTGTACAAGCTCACGCACGGTGGTAACTAGGGCAAAGGTACACTTTCCTGGTAAGAATGGAGCTGGTGTCTTCCTAAGGGTAGGGGAGCCTGGCTTCTTACTTCATTTCTGGATGTGCTCATCAGAAAGGGTCGTGCAGTGGGGGAGGTAGCGTGACCACTTTTCTGGGGATAGCTCAGCAGCAATCTCCCACTCCCAGCTCGGTTCTTTGCTCCAGCCTGAGTCACTGCACAGGCCTTGTTTACATTCCGCTTGGAGACTCTCAATAGAGCTGGTTGCAAAACCACTAAGGAATGCAATAAAACTTGAAAATGAAGACACCAGTGGGAAATGGAGCTGAGGCTCATGGTTTTTTTTTTTTTTTAAATATATGTATTCCCCTGTCTAAAAAAATAAGCATATAGAGATTTATCTTTGTAGAAATAACATTTTGCTAAGCTGCTTTGTTCTGAATAGTACCGTTCACTCTTACCCGCAACCAAATCTGAACGGAGTACTAAAAGACACAAATATTGTGGAAAGAGCATCAGATGTCCTGTTAAGGCAGAAGACATCAGAGCCACACCAGAGCTTGTAGGGCCCAAGAGTGAGGGTCACAAGTCTTGGTGCACAGTCTTGCAGGCTGTGGACAGAAAAGCTCTGGAGTTTTTCTGAGAGTAAGTAAAACTTACTAAACAAGACTGACATTTCAAATCATGTGTTTATTCTTCACATTAAATGATTGCTCTTCTCATAGGGAATTAATGCCTTTGTTGTCTGTTTAATAGAAATATCTCTACCTAATGGCCACAGGTTAGATATTGGGAATTAAAATTGTAGATTCTGGGGCACTGGAAGACTTATTTCTAAGAAGAACTGTGCTTGCCACGTAATTCCAGCTCTAGTCAAACTTCCCCCTCCCCTGGCTCCTGGCTCAGATGTTTCTCATTTTACGCAGGATTACTCCCTTGAAAATGCAACTAAACAAGATCATCTTTTAAATGTACCCAAAGCCCTGGCTGTAATAAATCACGAAAGATGATATCTTCTCCAAACTGAATCACTACCTCTAATGCAGCTGACTTTTAAATTTGAATTCCCTGAGGATTGGCTTAAAGCTTGGCTCTGGGCCCAGCTGCCATTAGGTGATTGCATGGGTGGCTCAAATACACTCTGTGTCATTGTCCCCAGGCTTGTAAATGGTCCCAACAAAAGGACAAGACATATTCTTATATAATTTTCCAGACAAAAAAAGACATAACATGGAAATTTTATTACAAGGTACTCTTTACATTAGTTCTTTCTGCTTATGTACATATAAGAAAAGCAATTAACTAAATTGGAGAGAGAAAAATATATTTCTATCCTACTGGTGTTATCTCAGTGTAGAGAAAGCTTACAGGGGGATGTTTAGGTCACATGGGCACAAGAATCAAGACACTTTGGCCGCACAAACACAATATGCTTGGAGACCATGTTTCGACATTTGCAGCCAAAGGGAGCAATTTATCAACTAGACATTTTAAGAGCTGGGAGAGGGGATAAGTTACAGGGTCTCTGTGTTTTGATTTCTGCTTTATGGTTCTGAGACTCATAAAATAATGCGTTTCAGCTCACTGTGGGTGCGGAGTGGCCAGCCCTGCTGCTGGGACTTGGGGCCATCTCTTGCTCTCCTGGAGCTTGGAGGAAAGATACCTCACAGAGAGTTGAGCATCAGGCAGCGAATCTGGGGTTAGAGTACAATGCGAATGATTCCTGAGAGGGACAAAGTGGCTTATCGCCCTGGCCCCAGTGAAAACATTCTCTCACTGCCTGTGTCATTATTGTCCTTCTAAATGGGTGTGGAGCCCACTTGGAAACCTGGATCAAGGACGGTGGCCAGGCAAAGGTGACACGACCCATCTAAGCACAGAGGACAGCCGGGTTAGCCAAGAAACCTCACACGCCTAGGAGCCCAGCTGATGCTTCTACCTCCAGGCTAGAGATCAGAGCCCAGTAATTCACATTTCCAGTTAATCTAGTTAGCCTTACTCTCCTAATTCAGGTCCAAGGTCACTAGGTCACGTAGTAGTGTTGTTTTTTTTTTTCCTTTTTCCTGCAGGCATGTATACTTTTTTAAAATTTTGATTCTTATTAAGTGTATTGGTACATTTGAGGTGTACAGTAGAGTTACATTTATCATTGGGATGTTGTACCGTTCTGTGATGGGTCTTGGGTCTTAGTTGAGGCATGCATACTTCTCAGTGGACACTGGTTTATCTACTTCAGTCACCTTTCTGCTGCTGGGCCAAGCTGCCTGATGTGCACAGCCTCATTGTTTCCTGAGCTTCAGCTCAGGAGTTGGCTGGCTCAGAGGCTGAAACACTATGGTGTAAGGACGCGGCTGGTGTAGTGGAGCTCCCCTCCTGGCAGCTGGGAAGGGCAGGAGATGAGCAGCCCAAAGAGGCCCAGGACCGGTGAAGTCCCTGGAGCCGCACGTGCACGACCCAGCCCGACACAGCCGGAAGTGTGCGTCATCACCGCTTAGGCGTCTCCCAAGCGATCAAGTGAAGTCAGGCTGAACCGTCACAAAGCCTGGCACGTAAGTTCCTGTCCCATAGATGTTACTACGAATTTGCTTCTGAATGACAACAGATCTCAAGGCAAGGAGAGCATCCCGATCGAAACCCTCCTTTTCCTTTATTCACGGTGCAGCCACCACCCGCTAAAGCCACTGTGCCAGGCCTCTCTGGAGAGGGCAGAGGAGCCTGCGTTGGCTCAGCTCCAGGTTCTTTCTCCTTGGCGACGTGCAAGCCCGTGCCTCTGCTCCCTCCCCCACCAGAGATTTCCTCAGTGTTTGATGTGGCGCTGTTTGTACCAGATGCTCGTTCAACCTTTGAAAAGCTTTGATAATTTGTACTAGCTTCCTGGGTGGCAAAATGAGGGGGAAAATCGAGCCTGCTTTGTGAGCGGAGCTTATAAAAGCCACTCCTGGTCGTCAGCATGCATTATCGCTCCCAGGCTGGATCTCAGGCACACAGCCCCTGGGTTTGGGGAAAGGCTCCTTTATAAAGAGCAGTGTCTTTACTAATAGCAGGTTATAAAATCTTGAAACCATTTTGGGGCTGGAAGGAGCCTGAGAAATTATCTGGTGCAGCGCTCATGTTTCCACAGGGAAATTAGTGTCCAGAAAGGTTAGGTTACGTGGACCAAAACAAATGGTCTGATTTTTATTTGTTTTCTGTGACTTGGAGCTAGTTTCCGACAGCTTTTAGCCATGATCTCTGTTGCTCATGGATGCTTCTGACATGGTCATTCTTGTAGTTCTCAGATTATTAAGATTTAGTTTAAGCAAACTCAACTCAAGGTCAGCTAGAAGGTACTCAGTGTAATTCTAAAGAGACTGAAATTGTTTTAGGACAAACCCATGACAGAGCAGCCTGGGTCTGAGGAATAGCACAAATCAAGGTGGCAGCTACTTTGGAAGGCAAGGAGGTGGCCCAGCCTGGGAGGTTAGGCAGGAGGATGGCAGATTTGAGCCCAGCCCAGACAACTTAATGACTTAGACCAAGACACCTGGTCTCAAAAAAAAAAAAAATAAATAAATAGGGAGGCATTTTTTTGTAGCATCAGTCTGTCATTCAGTGTAATCTGCGTTATTCATCCTTGCTATAAATTATGACCAACAGCCATAAGAGCTAGGCACAGGAGGAGGGCGCTTCAGATGCCTGCAGTGACCACTGCCTGCTGCTTTGACTTGTGCATGTTCTTCTTGTGCTCTGCAGGTGCACTAGGTACACACATCTGAGGGTGGAGTCCAGCCAACATCAGCCGGGAGCCCGGGTCCTACGTAAAATGCCATGCAAAGAAATGAATCCTGAAACAAAATAATTATATGGATCTGGGGGTGGTGGTGGTACGTGCTTGTAACCCAGCACTCTGGCAGGCTGAGGCAGAAGGAGGACTGAAAGTTCAAGACCAACCTGGGTAACTTAGTGACTTAGGCCCAGTCTCAAAATAAAAAATATTAAAAAAAAAAAAGAGGAAGAATCTGGAGATGGCTCTCATGGGGATTCAGTATGAAGGTCCTGGGTTCAATCCTTAGTACAGGATGGCATGGTGGAGAGCGATCACAGGGGCTGGAACCAGATTTCTTTTTCAGTTTACCTGGAAAGATGCCTATTGCTCAGTGCACGCACTGACTGCAGCCTCTGAGATCCCTAACCTGCATCTGCTGCAGGATAATAATTGTGCGTTGTTTTAAGCTGACACATTTTGTGGAATTCGGTCATGCAGCAGTTCATACCTGAAACAATAGCAAAAGAGGCAACTCAAGTTTGAGAGTACAAAATTAATCTCAGCCCATTTTTTGGATGACCTCTGGCCTTAATTTGGCAATTTCAAAATGAAATGTGCTTTGGGTGAACACGCTTTCAGACAAGGACACACAGGAGTCCTCTACCGTTCAGTTCACAGGGTCTGGGAAGTGGCATCTGTGACTTATCTAAAATTGGAATCACGTCATCGGCAGCAAGTGTGACATGTGAAGGGAAGACCGGATGGCAGGATCGTGTGAATGCTTACGGAAATCAGAGCAACGACCATTCATCGAACGCTTGATAAAGGGTTAGCCAAGCATGATCATGATGTCGAGGGCTTCTCCATGATCTCAAGTTCTCAAGTGAGGTAAAGGGCATTTTGGCAAGCTTGCTGGCCCATGTTATGTGGCCGCAGTGACACGGGGACCCTGCTGTGACTTGTTTCATGTGCGCGCTTTTCAAGATTGGAGATTTGTCTAAAGTGATACTCACTCCCTCTTCTGCTTTGTCAAAACTGTGATGTTTGTTGAACATGTTATCTTTATTTTGTAAAAAGAGAAAGGCAAGCAACAACCTCCTCCCTCCAAAACCAAAACAGAACAGAACTGAACAAAACAAAACAAGTTTCCTGATTCTAAAAGCCATTCTTTTTTTCCCTAAGGGCATGCTTGCAATCCATCATATTCTGATTTGTGATTTTTCTTAAATGCTTGTTCTGTATTTTAGTTTTGTTATTTTTTTGGTCTCTCTTTCTTTTTTAGCCACACAGATTTTGTTACATGTACAGTTTAGTAAGGCTCTTGAGGACAGGCATGGCTCCTAGTGCCATTCTGTCCGTAGCCACATCTGGCACTGTGTGTTGCAAATTATAAGCCATGAATCATTTTTTGGATGAAGTTTTGTTAACTAATTGCAAAACAGAAACAGTGATATACTGTGAGATCTGGTGCTTCCAGGGAAATTAGTTTTGCAGAAGACATCAGAGGGGTCAAGGAAAGACCCTGGCCTGGGCTCAGGTTTTGCAGGGAATCAGGAATTAGGACAAGATCAGTTCCTGGAATCTACTGTGTGCAGTTTTGATGCTGGACCCCTCCAGAGAAGGCTTATGGGGAAATCAGAGTGACCAGACCTGCTTTGCCTGGGACATAGGTTTCCCTACATGCAGGACTTTAGTGCTAAAACCAGGACAGTCCCAGGTCAATCAGGCAGTCAGCCATCCAAGGAGGCACAAGCACAGATAAGAAGGCCGCTTTTCCTGCTGTCATGTGACTTTTCTTTCCTTTCACTTCAAACCTAACTCACCAACAAACCAACCAACCTCTGGATAGCTCAAAGGCATACTGGAGCCTACTATTTTGCAAAAGTTATGTGTTTCCTACCATAAATATTAGCTGGATTTAAGCAAGCAGTGTTAGCTGGGAAGACGAAGTGGTGTTTGGGAGGTCATTATCACCAGCGCGAATCTGTGATGTGCAGACAGGGCCCCTGGGTCTGTTCCATGTTGCCGATCTCCTTTGAAGTCTTGGAGAGTTCTGCCCGCTGGGCAGCTGTAGAAGGTGCAGATAGGAATAAAAGGAGATTATTAGTATGCACTACAGGTCCAAGAGTGGTATCAAAAGCACACACACCAGGCTATTTAATTTGTTGGCCTGCTCGGTAGAAAGAGACCTGCTGGGCAGGGTGGGTTTGAAGAATCAGATGGAGAGAAATGAGTTATAATTCACACTATTATTTCTTGGCTGTATTCACAAGTGGATGAAAAGTTTTTCTTACTCTAGAGTTGGCATATATCTCTTGTTACTTTATCTGCTAGTCCCCTGGCAGCTAAAAGTTGATGGAGAGAAAAAAAAAATCACACAACTGAGCAGACTACAGTTTTTGCTTTCTAGTTATTTTAACCTTCCATTCGCATGCCTGGAATTCCAGGGCTCTGGGAGGCTGAGGTAGGAGGATCACAAGTTTGAGCCCATTCCAGGAAACTTAGGGACTTAGACCCTGTCTCAAATTTAAAAGTGTCTGGGATGTAGTTCAGTGCAAAGGCCCTGGGTTCAATCCCCAGTGCCACTAAAGATAGATAAGAAAAAAATAAACTTCCATTTGACATTGCCTGGTAGTAGGGTTGTGTCTCTGCAGTGACTGGCTGTCCCATTCCCAGAGGTTACTCTGTAGAGCCTTGCTTGTGTCCTTAAGTCACATCTATCCTCTCCTTCACAAATGACCTTGCTTCCTTCTTCACGGAGTTAAAAAAAATGCTGTCAGTCCTAATCCTGTGACTTGCCACTGCTACCCCGAGCAATCTACCGGTGCCCTTTTGACCTGGCCCTCTCCTGAGCGGTGAAGGAAAAGGGACTCTTCTCTGTCCCCAAGGCTGTGCAGTACATGTGCTCCGCCTTCTTCCTTGCTCTTTGTAGGCAGTCTCTGAATTGGCTGCTAGGATACTGGCCTCCAGGTGTCCATGCCCTGATGCCTTCTCCTCCATTAGATGGTGGGATGGACCTGAGATTTGCTTCTGGGGTCTAGAACAGGACTCGAGTAATGGGTTACCATGTCCAGGGGGAGATCAGAGAAGACTGACTTCTGTCTGCCTTATGCTCTCACCTGAGGCTCCAGTTGGTCGTTCAGGGAGCTGCATTTTGGACAGGCCTTCTGGTAAGGGACCGAAGGTGGCCTCAGGCCAACAGGAACACCCTAGACGGAGGTGCATCCTGCCAACAACCACCCGTGCGGGGTGGGTGTGAAGCCTTCCTGTGTAGCCGGAGGTGAGGCAGCCCTGAGATCACTGCATTCAGCTTTGAGAAACCCTGGGCCAGAAGTCCCACCAAAGCCTGATTCCAGGTCCCTGACATGTAGACCTGGGAGATAATAAATATTCACTTAAATCCCTATGCTTCAGGGACATTTCCTCCCACAGCACTGAGTAACTAATGCATCTGAAAGCTCCCACTCTGTTTGTCCATTGCTTCAGCATCAGCACCTGTAGAAGTACAACTCGCTTTCTATCTCTCCAATGCTGCTGTCAACAAAAATACGCACAGACCCACAAATATGAGCCATGCATGCCCTAATAGCTACTTAGAAGAGCAAGAAGAAGCAAGTCAAATTAATTTTAGTCCTATATTGTAATCAATATTTCAAAGTTGTCTCTTGTCCTCATCCCATCAGCCCAGATGCCAGCTGTCATATCTTCTTTCCCCCCAAACTTGCAGGAGCAATCGACCACATGTGAGTTTTCTTTTCTCTTCAGGTTCTTGCCCATAACAAAACCAGAAACTAAAACAAACAAAATACAAAGCAAAGCAAAACAACAAAATGGGTGGGCACTGTTAATTGCCCCCCCTTATTACCCTGTTGACTGGGATAGATTCTTTCATGTAGTTGTGCAACCTTCTTCAATGTCTTCAGTGTCCCACCAAACCTCTTTCGGTGTGGTGTTGAGAGCAATGCCTTTCCCTCTGTTACTGCCAAGCTTTTAGTAGTTCAAAAGCACTTTAGCTTTGGCCCAGCATGGAAGTTACAAGTTAAAGAGAAATGTCCATTTGCTATTTCAGTTGGCCTTTTGTTGCAGGCTGGGCCCATTCTCCAAGGTCTGTCACTGGTTTAGTGGGAGAAAAGAAGAATATCTCATTAGGAATAAGAAAAAGTGCAACGGTGTCCTGCTCCCTGTCCAGCCACTCCCTCTGCAGGATTAGCAGCATCGCCAATCTCCAGGCAGCCTGAGGCCCAGAGGACAGATTTGGTACTGCTGTAGTCACCTTCCTCCCTACGTCCCTAGCTCTGTAGAGAGCTGTGTGCCCACACACATTTTCTAAAAACCTTTGCACATTGGTGAGGCTAATGAGATACAAAGGCAGGAATGGAGTTCTTGGGGAAAGCTGCAAAATGGTTACTCAGCTGGTAGCTGCCTTTGGCTTCTCCTGCTCCATTTGTTTTCTGCCTGAAGAAAGTGGTGCGTTCTTAAGAAATGAAGCCCTGTGCTAAAAACGAGGCGTCAGAATAGTAGAGTAAGATGTTGATGTGCAAATCCCAGCCTAGATAGCCTAGATTCCTTAGTACAAATCCTAGAATAGGCACCTCGAGCTGTCACGTTGTACAGGGGAAAAGACCCCTCTGGGGGAAGCCATTTACAGCAGTCAAATCACAGTCACAGGTACCTTTACTTTGTCTTCCATTTCTTACTGTTTCCAACCATTGCAATTTGGATTTCTCTCCCATCACTTATTTGAAACTGTTTTTGATAATTAAAAAAAATTAAACATAGCCCTTTGTCAAATTCACTATTCGGTCCTTAAGCTTTGGTTGGCACCTCCCAAGCTCTGTTTCTGCTTCCTCCTTGAAACATCTTTCCAGGTTCTTTCCTCTGTCACTGCTACTCCTTCCTGTGTCATTGGCTTCTCCTTTCCTGCTCCACCTTTACATCTCAGTATCCCCGGGGCACCTCCTGCAGCCTCTCATCTTCTTCCTGTGCATTTTCTCTTTAGGCAGCTTCCTCCATTTTCCTGGAGTCACTTTAGTCTTTAAGCTAACATTGCCTGCAATTTTGTCTTTTGCTTACAGCTTCCCTTCAGGGTCGGACTTCACATCCAGAGCCGAGTGTGTAACACTTCCTCTTTCAGTCTCACAGACCAAACCAAATGTGGACCGTGGCAGCAGCCAATCATCTGCTCTCCCAGCTGCTTTCCTGTTCCCTCCATGTGCATGGAAGTTGTTGATTTAACTTTTACTTAAAATCATTACAAAAAAAGAAAATAAAAAAACAGCTAAATTTTACCTCAGTTAGTCACATTTTTTTCCTCGAAGTTTTTTCTGAAGGTTATATTCTTTTGGGAAATAACTTTGATAAATTGAATTTATTGCTTTTGAAACAAATCTTAAATTTTTGGCAGAATCAGTGGACTTTCATTTAGTCTTCTCTCTCATCTCTTGATTTTTGATGGACTCAGTATTGTCATATCATTGTGATGCTATATAACATTGCATTCTGTTCTGGAACCACTGTTCTAAAGTTTTTAAAATTCCATATATGAACATACTCTATAGTCACTCTTATTCTTTTATCTTCTTTAATTCTTAATATTAAGGTGGAAGATTTTCTTTCTTCTTTCATTGTAACTGTAGGAAAAATGTGAATGGGATGCCAGTACCTTGTCTCCCCTTTTCGTTCCCCTAAATGACATTTCTTTTAGTTTAAATGTTCTCTTTGATTATTTGCAGGTAAGTATTATAAGACTATATTTTCCAAAACTTTCTAGCTGTGGATTACAGAAAACCCACATAGACTAAGCTGAGTACAAAGCTTTATGTAAAGGAAAGCTTTAAGAGGGTGCACTATCTTCACAAGTGGAGATGCGCCTGGATCCAGGGGGGAAATGCTGTCACTAGACACTGTTGGACTGTCTCCATGTCTCTGGCCCACTGACATTATCCTGAGGTGAGTTCTCTACTTGTGGTGCAGCAATGTCTGCCAACACTACAAGTTTCCACTGTATTCAGAGAAGACTAACAGGGAACCCTATATGCAGAACATATTGGATCTGTGAATTAAAACATTTTCATTGCATTTTGTATAACTGCACAGTTTTATATCCTGCTGTGCATTTTTGTATTGGTCCTTGGCTATATGTGGTGTTCTCTTCGCTACATTGTTCCTGCTTCGAGTCTCTCTTTCTCCAGTTTCATATCCTAATCTAGTAGACACAGATGGAGAGTTTGCTAGGTATAGATCCATTCCTCAGAAAAGAGAAAGCTGTGGGTGCTGGAGAAGACACAGGATTTTCTTGATGACCTCTTACGATGTCTGCCTGAACAAAGAACAAGAGGGAAGGGCTGTGCGCATCCAGTCACTTTTGCTTTGTTTGATGTGGGCAGCCCGACTCCAGGCAAACACTGTGCAGCCCAAGGTGGCAGGTGTTTTCATTTCAATCTTCTGAAAAGGAAAAAAAAAAAAGTCCAAAGACATTGGAGGTGTTTCTCAGGAAGCAGTTCTACAAATGTGTTTCTGATTGTGTAGGAACCATGAAAGGTGTGCCAGGCTTCACTGTAATCCGTTGGATTATAGGAAATGCCTGGTATGACATGGAGAGAAGAGAAGATGCTCGAAAGTGGGCTCCCTCTGGGCAGGAAGCGATATTAGCCTTTTCCTCTCTGGATCTCTGGTACATCCATGGCACAAAATAGCCCTACCACAGTTATTCTTTAACTGATTTGAATAACCAGGTTGTATGTAGAAAAGTTAAGACACTGAGGTGAAAGTACAAGACACAGTGCTACCTGAATTGCTAGCTACTTGCTAAATTTAATCCTTACACCTTGAAAAGAGTCAGTAGGTATACTTTTGTGCAATCAACATATTTGATTAACTTGTAATAACTACCTTAATAATTCTAGAGCAGTAATTTCAGTCTCCTTACCAGTTCTGCAGCACTTCCCTTTGTTAGATCTGGGGTAATGAGTCCCAAGTATTCATTACTGGCTGGGAATTCATTTCTTTCTTTCTTTTTTTAATACAATGATGAGTGTGCTGCATTAATATGAAATACTTTTTAATTATATTTCAACAATTTTGAGTAATTAATCATTGGTGGGTAAAGGGATTTTATTCAGTTGCTCAAGCACGTGGCATAAGAGAGCTGGTGGTTTTGAATTTCTGCTTCCATTGAAAACCTGTTCAAAAATGAAATCAAAGAACCTATAATTATCCCAATAAAATGATTATGGGACAACTGGTCACCTTAGGTGATTAACTGCATGATTGAGAAGCAATAAGGGCCAGGATTACATGAGCTTTGTCCACTAGCAATCCTGACTTGCATTTGGGTTCTGTAAAGCATAAATAAGTTAACTGACTACCAGAAAGCAGTGAATTGTCTATGATTTGCATCTTTAAGTGGTAGATAAGAATTCAAGCAAGTAGAATGTATTATCTATAACACCATGTGGCTAGAATACCTGTTGAACTGTACCTGTGGGTGGAAAGAGACAGAAAGGACTATGTTCTTCACTTACGTAATTGATAACTACTCATTTTCTAACAATTTTCCAATGATTACTTGCTCTAAAAATGTACAACAGGGCCAGAATCTTTTAGCATACATTATTCACACTGTAATTTTGGTTTATTTCCTTCTAGAGTTGTTTCCAGTACACATTTTTTTTTTTGGTGGGGGGACAGTTGTGGTCATGTTGTATTTATAATTTACCCTGACTTTTATAACTAGTGTTATAAATATTACTCCTGTCTGCAACAGCAAAAATGTAGAAAATATGCACCACACTCAATGGACATATGACACTCTTAAGAGTATTGGTTACAGAGTTAATGTCATTTAGCTAACAATTTCAATATAACTGGCTAAGACTGTCTCTAATTTTCTGTTATTACAAATGAGACAAATGTTGCAATGCATTTTATTCCATATTTTTTCCAAGATTTTGCCTTCGGGGGCACTATTACAAAGGAAATTAAAGGGCAGAAAAATTTGAAAACCTCTTTTGAATGGTTCTTGAAAGAAATGTTCAGGCTCTCTTTGCTTCTAATTGATATTAACTATATTAGAAATAAAGGAGGAATTTATTAGAAACAAGTTATCATGGCCATGTGACAGCAGAAGAGAAAGCAAGCTTGGTGGTTGGAACGAGGACTTAGGTGCCATTAGGACCTGCTCTGATTTTGGTTTTCCCAAAGCGTAGCAATCAGCCTCATGTTATTCATTGTCTGGTCAGCATTCTGCTTCCCTCAGAGGAATACCATCTTTCCAAACTTCCAAGTTTCTTACCTGTCATGAATTTTTCAGTTCCAATAAAGAAGGCCCTGGAGAACTTTTTGATTTTGACCTGGCTTGATCAGGGGCCTACTATAAAATAGTCTACACTGCAAAAGCCAGCAAGATTCTGTAGCAGAGATAAGGTCCCAGAGGTCCCAAAGGTCAAAGTTGTTTTGTTAGCCCATTTCTAGAGAATGCCAAATTGGTCCCCCTGGATTCATTTCATTGTGTCCAGCCATCCATGTAATCAGAGGCCACTACAGCTACAGTCTGAGGGGCTTTGGCTACTGCTCAAGCTGGCAGCATAGCTGGACATCATCTCTGTTAGGTCTAGAATGTAAGAATTGTAAGGCCAGGGAGGCTTCCACCCATATTTCAAAGGAAAGTCTTGGAGGCAATACATGTAGACCCTGCAAGAACAATGCGTGAAACTATGGGAATGAAGTCCAAGGTATAGTGGAAAACCCAGGAATCTAGAGATATAGGAGTGGGGAACATCTGCTTCAGCCCAAGAGTGGATCAAGCTCAAGAGAGAAGCTTTGTGGGCTGCAGCTAGAAAGGTGGTAAAGAGGTGGGGCCGCCCATGATCTTTGGAACTCATATCTCACCACCATGTACCCTGGATGTTGGGCACAGAGCTTCAGGGCTTCATGTTTGCCTGGCTGGATGTGGTCTTGCTTTGGTCTGATTTTTTTCTATCCTTCCTATCCTCCTTTTGGGAATGGGAATATTTATTTCATGCATGTACCTTGGGATAATGTAACTCCTTTCTGATTTTTTGTAGAAGTTTCCAGCGAGGAGTTTGCCTTCTGTCTCAGAGGAGATTTTAACTCAGACTCTTTGGCAATGCTGGGTATGTTGAATGGGAAGGGATTATTGTGTTTAGCTATACATAGGATAGTTGTAGTTAGGTAGAATTATGACTTGTGTTTATTTGGAGATTAAATATGACTTGAGACGTATCTGGATACCAAACTGACAAGGAGTGTGCTGTGATGATTAAGGTGAAGTGTCGACTCGATTGGCTTTGGGATTCACTTAGGGAAGTAGCAAAGCACACTCCTTGGTGTGTTCGGGCGGGGGATAGAGGTGTGACTTTGGACTCTGTCTGGTCCCTGCCCCTTCCTCTTTGGAACTTTTCCTCTAATCTGCCTCCCAGGTGTCATGGACCTGGCTGGTTTGTTCTGCCACTCCCTTCTGCCTTGATGCTCCCACCTTGGAGCCAGCCAACCATGAACGGAATCTCCTGAAACTGTGAGCCAGATTGAAACTCTCCTCCTTTATGTTATGGGTGTTGGGTATTGTGTCCCAGTAATGGAGACAGCCTGTGAGTGAGGTGATGTGGAAAAGATCTTGCCATCAGACATCTGCTTTGCAAATGATATTTCAGGTCGGGGAAGAACATGGAAGATACGTCAGGGAATCTGAAGTGTGCGAGGGATACTAGTTAGGAATAAAGTCGGGTATCCAGAACCACAACTGGCATTATTTGTGGTCTGGGTCAGAAGTACTCTGTTCAGCAGCTGAAGTTAGCAAGCTTGACAAAGATGCAGAAGAGGATTGTCTCTCTACTTTGTTATAGGGTAGGCGATGACGTGGCTAAAAGAACCCAATTCTAGGTGCCAAGTAAGTAACTGGACTGCGCAGCAGTTAGGGAAGCCTGGGGTTCTCAAAGAGATTAAGGTAACAGGTTTATAAGTTTGTTAGATGGTTCAGGCCATAAGGTAAAACCTCCGTGGGAGGTCTTTTTCTGCTCTACATTTCTTCAACACCCAAACTATTTTTATTGTGGTCTGAAGCAGATACTTTTTTAGTCTGTGATGAAGTGGCTGCACTGAGTTGGCTCTCTGGACTCTGTTAGTCTCTGATGCTCTGATTTTACAGTGCATGTCAGCTTTATTTCTTTTTAAAATTCCATGAACCTCGAAATATATTCTTTTTTCTTAGTGTTGTTCATATACATGTAAACAAAATGTTCCTGAGAATCCAAACAATCAGTGCTTTAAATTTTAAATAATTGTGAGAAAATGGATTCACAGAAAAGCCACACGCTAATTCTCCAACATGGTGTGCTACTCCCAAAGCTGACTTTGAGGAGAAATCACTAAAATGAAGTTCTCATGAACTGCATTGGAAACCCACTCTGATAGTCTTTTTTTTGGTTCAGAATGGGTGATCCTGACATGTGATAGACAATGTCTTTTAAATTATGGTAAGAAAAAGAGCTTTTGTTTT
Source organism: Fukomys damarensis (assembly GCF_012274545.1). Taxonomy (NCBI): domain Eukaryota; kingdom Metazoa; phylum Chordata; class Mammalia; order Rodentia; family Bathyergidae; genus Fukomys; species Fukomys damarensis. Next base: position 13,208,664 of record NW_022900913.1, read on the forward strand.
ATGAGCTGGGAGTTTTAGTAGGTTTCTGTCATGAATAACCCTTCCTGACCTAGCCCATGATCATTCACCATTCTGAGCACAGGAGAACTTTGCAGTCTTAACAAAGTAAGTAAGTCATAGCAGTTGTTCCTTTTGTTCAAATTTAAGATATTATACTTCAGATTATGTGTTATACATAGAATATTAGATGTGGATTCATATTGAGACAATATTGTAGAGAATAAGGCACGATGTTGTGCTTTACAATAATACACACCTATCTCTATTTGTGATATAATTTATTTTAAATGATTTTGGATTTACAGAAGAGTTACAAGAGTCCCTACATAGTCCTTACCCAGCTTCTGTCTCCCCATAGTCATTTTATATAACATCGTACCTACATCAAGGCTGAGTAATCTCCTTAGTTCAAATCGACTGAACTCTACCCAATCTTTTGGGTTTGCTAGTTTTTCCATAATTTCCCTTTTCTATCCCACCATTCCACTCAGGATACCACCTTGCATTTAGTTCTGAGTCTCCTTAGCCTCCTCCGGTTGGTGGCTTTAGTGTTTTCTCCTTTCTTCAGTATCTGGACAGTTTTGAGGCCAGTGGTCCTGTAATCCGTAGGTCATTCCTCATTTTGGCTTGGTCTGATGTTCTCCTCCTGATAAGACTGGGTGATGGGTTGGGGACCGGATAACACAAAGACAAAGCAATGTCTTCCTTATGTCACATCCCAAGCGATATGATGGCCATGTGACAGAATGCATGACGTCATGCTAACCAACTGTCTGCATTGTAAGGTGACTATTTTCCCCTTCCTTTTGGGGCAAGCCACTAGATCTAGCCCATACTCAAGGGAGTGAGAGGGAGAGAGCTCCACCTCCTCCCTATTTGGAATTCAAAATCATGTCTTGGTAATATTGTGACAGAAGGGTTTTACCCATTATGGATCTGTATGTTGTATGTGGAAGAAAGGAAATGCTTACACAGAGATCTGGTGCAGCTTTGTCCTGGTGCCTCTCTCCTCTGAAGTGAGAGCACCTGATGCCTTGTTGACTCTCTTAATTCTTTTGTCTAAAACAACCAACAACATTGATCTATGCAAGGTTAGGGTGGAAATAAGTAAAGCGAGATTTGCACATACTTTTGAATGTATTTTCATCTTCAGATGAAGTGAACTGAATTCTAAACACAGAATATAGGAGACGCATTGATTTTAAACCCTAAAGTTCTATGACCAACCCCCTCTAGCTACCTATTTCTATGTCTCAGTTTTAACTGTGGCTTCATATACCACGGAATATCCTGCTGCTGGCAAGCCCACTCCAGTCTTGACTGCTTCACTGCCCTCTCCTGGACCTTCGTGTAGTCTCTAGGGTTGATGTGAGGAGTTGAATTGTGTCTAAAACACCAACATCCTCAACTCAAGTGACTTTCTCAAACCTAAATGTTGGAGCCCTAACCCTCAGTCCTCCAGAACATGGCCCTATTTGGAAATCATCTTTGAAGTTTCAGTGAAAACATGAGACTAGGCACTAGTCCCACAGGGCTTAGGTCCTTATGGAAAGAGGCAGTTTCAGTACTGTGCTGTGGAGGGAGAATGTCTTGTGGAGGTGAAGGCAGAGATGACGGTGATGCTTCCACAAGCCAAGGACACTAAAGATCACCAGCAACCACTGATGCTGGGTGAGAAGCATGAAGCAGACTGTCTCAGCCCCCTGGAAGTTACCATTATGCTAACACTGTGATCCTGGGCTTCTGTCTTTGAACTGTGAGAAAATACATTTCTGTGGTTTAAGATACTCACTTTGTGGTGCTGTGTTATGCCATCATTGGGAAATTAGTACAAGCAGGTAATCGACACTGGATTAAGCAAGCCAGGTTTTGTGGTGTGAAGCCTGATTGGCTGTAGGGCTTCATTTGTTATGGACCTAGAAGGAATCTACAATTTCTCATTTAATAAGCCCTTTGCCATTAGAGTCGTCTGCTCATTCACTCAAGATTTTTCCATGGTGTGGATTGAACCGATGCACTGATCATTTTTTACTGTATGACAGTCTTTGTCTCCCGAAGTCGTCTTCAGAGCCCGACAGCTTTCTGTGTACTGATTCCTTGTGATAACAAACCATTGTTGATTTTGGTAGTCAAATTCCGGTCATTTTCTGATGGTTGAAACTTTCGCTTTGCCTTCAGACTTGGTCATCAGTAAAAGGAGGTGCATTTTTTTCCTGGTAAACCAGCATCATCTTCTGGGGTAGAATGAAGTGTGTATGTGTGTGTTTTGACACTTGAGTTGAGGATGTTGGTGTATTGGAATCAAGTTTGTGTCATTCCCCTAGGTGACCAGGGCTGCCTGAATTATTAACTGAACCAACTCCTGGGTTTGACAGGTAAGACTACGATTAACTTTGTACAGCTGTAACAGGAACCTAAGAGGTTATGGACAGTGCTTTTTAACTCACTTAGGGATCAGAATATGTTTGTTTTATGGAGGAATTAATTAGTTAAGTGAAGGACCAGAGAGTGGAATAAAAAAGGTGGGTGATTATATTCATTAGAGGAATTCGAGAGTTAATTCCTTGGAAGGTATTACCACATGCTAGGAGCTCTCCAGAAGAGCCCCACTCATGTCTTAGGCATGCCTGATAATAACCCACGGAGGACTGCCCGAGTATCGTCATGTTGATTTAGCATCCAAAGGAACTGCAATGTGGAAATGAATAAACAAGTCATAGATGTACATCTTCCTTCTCTGCTCTAAAGTTTAATTCAAAGGTAACTGCAACAAATATTTGCGAGAGAACTAGTTCAGATATCTGAATAAGTAAATGCCATCTTGGCACTTGTATCTATTTTTTTAAATAAACTTGCCTTTTTTGAAATTCGAGTGTAATTTTGTACAATTTTGAACAAGTACAGTTTTGGTGACCGAAAGCTGTGGAAAGTGAAGCAGTGTTTTTCCTCGAAAGGAAGAAGCTCCAGGTTGTGGTGGTGCCGTTCCCTGACTGTGCAGAGTGGACTCGGGATGGCCCCAAAGGGAGTGGAGACCATGGAAGGACAGGGGTCCTCAACACCGCTGTTTATTCTGGGGTCATCAGAAGGAGAGGTGTGGCTTTCAGTTTCTGAAGCAGGTGTTCTGCTGATTCCTCTGCCTATATTTTCTATGTGCCTTTTCATTTTTAGAGCCAACATTTGTATTCATCCTCCAGTATGCTGATTTCATCTCTTCTTAAAGAGCATGTACTTTTAAGGAATGATCTCTGATTCCTCCAGCCGTGAGGAAATGATTGCTGATCCCAGATCATCTGGAGGGCAGCCGCCCACCCTCAGAAGGCCAAACCTGAAGCCAGGAGGAGAGGAGAAGAATGGAGAGCAAAGGGAGCTAGGCTTCAAAATTTCCCCCAAACAATGCAACAAAACAAAGACAACCCCCTCAGCAAAACAAGCAAAATAAATACAGTGAGTAAACAGAAAGTGAGCAAGCGAACACGGGAAGAGACGGGAAGACCTCTAGGTGGTGAAAGTTTTGCTGACCAGGGTAGAAGCAAACAGCACATCCTTGGGCCAGGGCAGCCAGAGAGCAGAAAAAGCAGAAGTACCAGGAAAGGAGCTTAGACAAGAGGGTGGAAAGAGAATAAAGTAAATCAAAATCAAATAAAAGAAGAATGGCCTTGTAGGAAGGTGTAGGACTGGTGATTGACTGGCTGCAAATGGAGCTAATAACTTACCCAGGCAATCAGCAACTGGCAGGCGGCGAAGGAGGGAGCTCTTGCCAGTTTCTGGTAGAAGAAAACAGGAATCTTTTTGCTGTGTACAAAGTCATCAGCCTACATGTCTTGGCTCGGGAGCGGATTACACTGCAGCAGAGAGAAAAAAAATTATCAGTGGCTCCCAGTTATGACTTCAGCTAGAAGGAAAAGTTTGAATTATGCTTGTATGCTTTACTCATGAAGAAAAATAAGATTTTAACACAGGAGATATTTCATCTCAAAGTTAAAGTTGGCATTAAGGAGTTGAACTCGGTGATGTGGGGAAGTGTTCACTAGAGCTATTTATTCCTTGAAATCCTGGAGAATTGATACGGAAATCGTGCTGTACCTCATCATTGAGATGACAAGATTGGAAGTAATTTTCACCAAAAAAAACGTATTCATACACCCTTGCGTGCCCATGCACACCTATGTCTACACACTCACACCCCACATTCATATGCATTCATACAATGTGCTCACACACACACACACACACACACACACACATAACCCACACATGTAGAAGACTCATTCACAAACACAAGCAATGATTTATTTTATTCTTTACTTATCTTTTTAGAGAAAAGAGCTGTAAAAAGAGTAAATACTTTTGTTGAAGATTTCTAAGTACAAAATCTCCCTAGAAGATGGAAGGGACACAAGGAAAGTCAGCTTGTATAGGGGAACATCTCAGCAGAGGGCAGGCTCTGAGAAAGAGCTATCTAATCTGACATATGTCACCAAGGAACTCATCCTCTCCCGAGTTCTGACTTGGCTGCAAACACATATTTTCTAGGACTCTGAATTCATGCACTATTGACAAGTAACCTCCTTTCCCCCTTCCCCATTTCCTCAAGGCGCTGAGTCCTGTGGTGAGCTAGCACTTTAGCCAAAGGAAGTCTGGAAGAGACTGGTATTTCACCAGCCCCACAAGCAGAATGACTCACCTGTTACTAAACAGACCCTCACAAAGCCCACTGCTCCAGGATGCCTGGGATCTACCTCCTCAAAGGAGTGAGTGGGATCCAGGAGATGGGTCTGACGGAGGACGAAGGGCGTCTGGAAGAGACAGGGGCCCTTTCCAACAGGGCCGGAGCAAGGTCACCTTGGAGACCCCTGGATGGTACCATTTGCCTTCTCATTTTTGAAATGTAGGGCTCCAAGGTGCATATCTGGGATGTCCAAAAGCTTGAAGGGACAGGTAAACATTTAGACAGTGAGTCCGTCAAGAGACCAGAATTCGAATTCCTTGAGTTTGGAGACAGCTTTGTGTTTGCTCTGTGACGTCTGCTTACTTGTGTGTGTATGAGGGTTTTGCGTGAGAATCCCAGGGTAGGAGAGTAAAAAGGACCCATACTGCATGAGCTCCTTCCTGGTGTTCAGGTGCTGAACAATGTGTGGACATTTCTTGGGTTAATAAGGTTTTTTTTTTTTTTTTTGAATTGCAAACATTCTGTGGGAATTCCTCTGCAAATTCTGAAGTAAGTTGTAGAAGCAAGAACGTGAGATATTTCTTTCTCCTTTTTCTCCTGAAGAAATAAAATGAGCCATATTTAGAGCTAGTTTTGAAAGCATTTTCTCACTTTCTCTAAAGAATTGAGAGTGAGGAAAATTCAGCTTCAGCTGCACTGAATCTTTGAATGTGTGTGAGAAGGAGAGGAAAGCCTAGGCTTATTTTAATTGAGTAGGGAAATGTGAGAAATCCAGAGATTTTTAGGTCATCAAGGGCCCAGAGGTTCCTTTATTCCAAAATTTCTCGTTTTGTTGTTGCAGAATCTGAGTTCCCAAGTTTCGGAGTCAGGTGCTCCCGTGTGGGGGTGAGGTGAACTCACGGAGAAGTCCACGTGGCAGGTGAGGGGGAGGAGGGGAGGCCAGGTGCATCCCTGGCCCCAGGGGCTCATGGAGTTTTTTGGAGGAGCTGAGCAAGTGGGGGTGAGGGGCAGGTGGGCGGTCAGAAATACAACTCAAGGAGTTGTTCCATAACATAGTATGGGTAGCAGACCTGAGGCTCTTTGAGCAGGTGATGCTAGTGATGCCTTACAAGTGACGTGAAACTCGGTAGACATGCAACCACGAAGAAAGGTTAATGTGAGCTAATTATTGAACATGCCTACACCAAAGAAAGTTAGAACTTAAGAGCAACCAATCAGGAGATGCCAACAAACTTTTACTTCTGTGTGATGGAGTTTTCTGTGGAATCGATCAAATGAAGCAGCGGTATAACGATAACCAATCAAGTATCTTCTGCGCTTTACTTCCGTATCCGCCCTTTCCGTGTCAGCTTCCCTTTCCTGCTCCCTGGTCTGAGTCTTTTTCTGGTTTGGAGCTGCTCCCTTCAAGGATTGTTATTTGCTCCAATAAACTCTTTCAAATTTTATTATTCCTCAGTTCACATCTGTCTAACACAGTCAATGCCTCAGGTCACCTTTATTTAACAGAGTCAATCTCCAAATGCATAGAGTGGGGACATAGTCTTTCCAGGCCTCTTCCAGACAAGCCTCCTATTTCACCTTCAGAGTTAGAACCAGGAAAATGTGTTATTTTCCGTATGAGCTAAGGTGGGTGTTTAATTTAGCAGAACTGCCATGATATCGTTGTTACTTATCAGGCTACCTAAGGATCCACCAGAATACTGGGAGGCTGACTTTCCTACTCTCTTTCCCAGAGCTCTGGGGCATGCATGGAGAAACAAGAAGGAGGCTGGATCTTCATCTTTCTCTTACCAAAGTTGTGACATTTTAGGTGATTTATACGATAGTAGGGTTCCCTGTGAGATCTCCTTTGGGAAAAAGAAAGGGGTTGTGTGGAATAACAGAGCATTTGAAAATCACTCACATGATCTTTTCTCATTTTACAGATGAGAAAACTGAGACCTGCATAGGTCAATTGACTGACCTAAGATTCCACAGCTTGTGGCTCAAATTGAATTACAGCTCCAGTCTTTTGACCAGCAGTAGACTAGTAGTGATTTTAAAGGAGAATAAGATATGGAGATGAAGACCCCATGTGTTGAATGAGCTATCATTCTATTTCAAAGTGTAAATGCTCGCATGGCAGCAACCCCCCTTGTCTGGCTTTAGCTGTGTCTGAAGAATGGCACAGTAATGTGTGGACTGGAGGAGATTAATCAGTTCCTTGTTTAATTCTACAGGCTTGTTTTGCTAGCTTGTGTCTTACATAGAAGTGAACCCTAACTAAAACCTCACTTCTGGTTTTAGATAATTCATTTGATGACTCAGATCTAACCAGGTTGTGAGCCTTTTCACAACACCCCTTCAGGAACAGAAATAATTATGTTTGTTGGCTTTAAAAATTTATAGGAATACTTGCTTTCATCCGTTTTCTTTTTATTCTCCTCAAGTTGGAAAACTGCCTGATTCAATCATCCTCCAATCAACTATAATATTTTCTATAACTATAGCATTTATCTAGACCCCCCCATTTGTCATTATTTAGATGTGAGTAATAATGCCCAACAGCATTAACAAACCAGGGAAAAGTTTAAATACAGGAAAAATTTAAGCATAGGTAGCAGGGAAGTGTGCATTAATAGAAGATGAAATTAAAGATTTGGGAATTAAAGCAAAGCTCTGTGGCAGAAGTGGAATAGGGTGGAAGTCTGGCATAGTCAAAGTCTGCAGTTGAGAAGTCAAGGGTATTAAATGCTCCAATGCCAGTGTATAAGATCAGTCATCTACCGTGAGACATGGGTATCATTCACAGTGTTTTCAAGGATAGTGGTAGAGAAGAAAAACAACAGCTACTAGGTACCCAAAACCTCAACAGATATCAGGCAGAATTAGAAGTTTGATAGAAGAGATAGATAAAGCTAGGGATGGGAAGTCCCAACACTATGGCTTTGATTTCATGGTGGAAGGGATGTGCTTTGGAGAAGAATGAAGTAGTGAAGGGAGGTCTTCCCCCTAAGTCTTGTGCATTTGTAGGGGGCACAAGAGGCTGAGTTGGTGAGTTATGCAGCTTTCAAAGGAAAAGAGTTTATGTATTTTCCATCAAAATTATTCTGAAATTATTAGGCAAGTACTTGCTCAGAAAAGGTTACTAAACATTGCATAAAGAGCTATGACTGTTCTATGGAGCAACCTATCCTAATTACCCAATGTTTTATTTGCATTTTCCCAGGGCTACCTCTAGATATGAGTATTGCTATTTACAGCAATTGTTCATGTGTTAATGTCTCAAATCTTAGCATTTAGAGTTCATTTCCATCAATTTGCCTTGGAGTGAACTGTAGTTTCACATTTGTGACTTAGTGGATATTTGCTCATTGTACCAGAATTTAGTGAGCTCTACTGCGTGTTAGACACTGGAAGAATAAAAGGTGAGTGTGTTTGAAATGGTCTCTCTTTTCATTGAGTTTATGCTTGGGTACGTGTGGAGTCTCATTTTTAAAATCTCTTAATCTTAAATTTATCATTTTCCTTTAAGAATCAACCAAAAGCAAACAACTCTTTCTAGAAACAATATATAGTGTATCATCTTCAAAAATGAATGTATGGAAAATGTAAGTATATAAATATCTGTGTGCAATCATTAATCCTTAACCATTACTAGCTATTGCTTTATCCAACTTCTTTCTGGGGATCAAACTCAGGATCTGTGCTTGCAAGGCAGGAGGTGGAACCACTGAGCTGAATCCCCAGCCCCTTATCTTTAATTCTTGAATTATTAGAATATATTAGACATTTTATAACCGTAGTCTCTGTTCCTTAAGCAGTATTGTAGTCAAAAATCCCTGAGTTTTTGGCTTAGTTTTTGGGTTTTTCCCCTTACTTATTTCCAGCTTTCTGATTACAATTAATACTTTGCCTTTCCTCATCTTCTTGTTTTCTTTTTCTGAGTTTCATTTTCTTTACCGTAGTTACTTAGGCAAATATCTGTGTGGGTTTTCCATGTGTTTATGACACTTGGCAGAGGAGAATTTTTCCTTTTTATAAAAGGAAGATAATTTTCTCGATCCCCAGCAGACGGTAAGATAATTGGCTATTTATCTTATTGATAATTTGCATTAATTGCTTTCATAGCAGGGAAGAGTCTCAGTTGTGATGATAAAAATTCAGTTTATACTTCAAATCACTTCTATAAAAGGTTCTATATTTTCTCTAATAAATTATTTTTAGAAATGAAACATGACAAAATAAACAAATCTTAAAAATGAAACTAAAAATGGGTTTCTGATCACAGAGTAAAACTCAGTGATAGTTACAAAATCTGTCAGTTCCCATATGGGTAGACATATGTGCAAAGCTGAAGGAATATTTGTCATTAGATAATTGAAAGGCCTTGATTTTTTTCCTTTAGAAGATTATTTCTGGTTGTTCCTTTCAGCTCTGAAAGGATCAAGGATCCTAATTATTTCATGATGAAAATGTACATGTACCTTTGTGCACGTGGATGTAGACATACACCGATACACTATTATATTACTAAACAAAGGATATACTTGAATGGTACTGTGAGGTGAATATCAAGCATTGATATCAAGCATTGAATAATTCCTATCTTTTTGTAAAGTTCTTTTTCAAGGGTCAGAAAATGATTGTGTTCTCTGCCAAGGGTCACCATGTTGTAGAACACATTCTGCCCAATGAGCTATAAGTAGAATTCCCACCTAGGGGATTTTGGGAAAGATTTTGCTCTTGAAGTAAAAGTAAGATGGAAGAGGAAAGCTCTCTGGTTCTGTCTTTTCCCCTATTCTCTTGCCCCTAAAATGATGCTAGGTCTGTGGCAGCCATTTTGGTGAGGACCATGAGGCAATGTGCCAAAAGACAGAAAGCCATCACATTTAGGATAGTGGAAGATAGAAAAGAGATAGAAGTGACAGAAAGAATCCTATGTCTCTGTTACTGCATCAAATTTGGAACCACATACCTGGTATTTCAATGTATGTGAGGTGATTAAAAACTTGCTGAGCTTAAGTCCCTGTTGGTATGTCACAATATTTTTCGGACACATTTCCAGTTTGATCACTATGCAATGGCAGGTATATAAAAACAGGAATCTAAATTGAAAGCCCAGTGTTTTGTGTCCTTGTTACCTCTCTACATAATCAGAATTTGGGAAATAAGTTCATATTCCTGAGAAATAATAACATATTCTTCTCGTTGACAAATTTCCCTGAACTCTCTGAAAGCCATATTTATCTTATAGCATTTTCACTCACTCTTTTTGCAGCTTGTTTAACAAATTATGGGGTAAAATTTCCTTGATAGTCACTAGTGACTGAATATTGACTTTTCTCATCATGACTCTGGCCAAGTATTGAACATTAATTGCATTTCCTGAACCTTACCAAAGAGTAACTTGCTAAGATCTTTATACACATTGCAGTCCTGTTGAGTGGTGGGCAGCTCACTGCACAGGACTCAATTCATGATCAGTATTTTACTTTTTAATTCAGTGGTGGTTATACAGGTATTCACATATTACTGCATGTTGTTAATACTTGAAAATGACTTAATAAAAAGGGCAGCTTGTAAAATCATTGCATTAATGAAAATTTGGCTTGTACACATTCTGATGAGAGAAAAGATGGCGACCAAGGGAGATTTTGGCAGGGGTTTTCTGCCAGAGTTCTCTGTATATCAGCTGGGGAGGATTTGGAGTTTATTTAAGTTCTTTAATGAAGAAACCTTTTAATACAAAAGTAAATTTTATGAGTAGTGTTGTTTGAACCTCATTTAATTTCTTTATTATTAGGATATTTGTATAGAAATTATATATTGAATAAAACCCATAATTAGATGCCACATTTCTTTTTGCTTTTGCCTGTAAAGCAATGAGTCTGCTTAACATCTTTCTTCAATTTGCCGTGTTAAGAGTCTCTCATTTTTTCAGTTAATTTATCTCTTCCCCAATAGCAAGTGTTAAAGGTCTTTAGGCAGATATTGCTATGTATGCAACTGAAGTCTAATCATGGAGTTGCTCATGTATTCAAAACAACCACAGAAATTCTCCAGTCGGAGCTTATGGCCCAAACTGGAGACTATTATACGTCGCTCAAGAACATGGAATTGGGAAAAATGAGCAAGACCTCCCAGCAAACTGCAAAACTGAGTTAAAGGAGAGAAGTAGACATTGACAAATACCCTCATCAGAGCTATGCCAGTGGTGTCTTAACTCTTGGTCAGTTAAATCTACCAATACATTTAAAGAAAGAATGTGTCCATCAAATGAGTGGTTGAGAAGCCAGAAAAACATACGAAGAGGAAATATGGAGGAGGAGATCTCTGTGCGGTTTAACTGAGACTTGTCTGAAGATGATGCTTTGAATCACAGTGCTCTATTTCAAGGGAAGGTTATTGTTGCTGTTATTAATGTTGTTATCCTCTAGTACAGCGATGGCAAACCTTTTAGGGCTTTCAGCAATAACAAGTAGCCCGCTATGACATGCGTGCCATAGGTTGGCCACTACTGTTCCAGTATGTTCTGTATTTTCATGTCACATTTTAATGTAAAAAAACTAAGGATGTGGACACTAATATTACCCCTATTTATAGATAAGGCTTTCCGGTTGGAGGGCATCAGGTGCTTGTCTACAACCTTACAGCTAGTAAATGTCAGTGTCAGTCTTTGAACTTAATCAAGAGAATTTGTATGTAGAACCACAATTCTGAGAATTCATACAGCCCAAAGAGAATTCTTTCCTAAGCTTTGCACAGAAGAATTAGAGGATCCAAAGTGTGTAGCTAGTCCAATAATGTGTGTCAGAAATAAGACAACTCAGGTCCCCTGAACCTTAGTTTTCTATATTTCCAGACTACATGGATCTTTCTCCCCATCAGGGAAATCATTAAAGATGAAAGCAGTAAAATTAGACTGTGAGAAGAAATGGGACAACAGCAGGCTGCACTCATAGGAAGGGACTTTTCATCGTGCACTGGAAAGAAGGGAAGAATTGTTCTTCACCCTTTTGAAGGTGGATTTTCCAAATAAATTGTTGGAATTCTGCACAGATTTATCTACTCTTCCATTTAGTTATTTATTGAATCACTTATTTGTATCATTCATTATTTATTATTAGACTCATTTATTTCACACTTTGGGTTTTAATCCATTTTTTTTTCTTACTCAAAAGTTCCTGCTTTGGCTGCTTGGAGCTTCTTCAGTTACCTCCTGTGTCCTTTTGATGTGCCCACCGTTGTGTGTGTGTGTGTGTGTGTGTGTGTGTGTGTGTGTGTGTGTGTGTGACTTTACGTTCTAGCAGTACAAGCTGCTCCAGCCGTTCCCGCTTCTGTTCTGGAATTGGCCGTATCTCCAAGGACTCTGGTTTTTCTTTTTTTTTTAATTAAAGATTGCAAACATACATGACAACAAGAAATGAAGATACTAAATAAAAATTTCAAATATATGTATATATGACAGCACAAAAAGGATATGAAATAAACAAAAATTTATGCAACACAGACTGATAATCCAAATACATTATTGGTTTGATAAGATCTTCAAATATTATATGTTCTTTCTCATTTTCTTTTCATATAATATTTTTGAAATATTGTATTTACCAATAAAACAAAATTACATATATAGTTGAGAAACTGTCCTCAAAATTTTATGATTTATAAGCTCCTTGGTTTTATTAATTTGATAAATATCATATGCTTGTTGATTGTATCACTTACATTTTCTAACAAAACTTCCCACTGAAAAGAAATATATTTGAAATCCAAAAACAACTAGAATAGTTCACATTTTTAAGATCAGATTTTTCTGTTTCTTTTTTAATATATCCCATATTTATTTTTATATTTTTATAAGCATAATGATAGAATTTAACTCCAATACATATGTAATATTCTTCCCAAACAAATGACTATGAATTAAATCAAGCATCTAATTTAGAGAAATCATAAGGTTGCCAGAGAAACTATGTATATGCCAAATGTGCAAAATCCTACCACATTCATGACAATGTTTCTCATTTAATAGTGCACACATATGTGTAAAAACATACCTCCCCCCACACATACACGTCTATCAATATGCCAAATGTGCACAATCCTACCACATTCATGACCATGTTTCTCATTTAATAGTGAAAACATATATGTAAAAACATACCCCCCCACATATACACAATGCAGATTTCTACAATACAATATATACTTTGGTATAATAAAACAGTGCAGTGATGTGTGGAATCTTTGTGATTTGTGTGATTTGAGAAAAACAAATATCATCTTTGAGGCAGTTGGAGAATTTGTAATATGTACCAGACAGTGAATGATATTAATGATTTTTTATCCATTTATTTAAGTATAGTGATGATAAAATTTACTTAAAAATTAATATTCATTGTCAGTAGAAAATAGGTACAAAGATATATTGATAACATAACAAAATTTGTCTTAACAAATCTCCAACCAAACAAGCTGTAGTGACAGAAAGGAAGTTTGCAGAAGGCAGAGATGAGAGAGGAGAACGACGGATGGACCGTAATACTTTTCACACTACTCATATACACAGATTCCATAAATTCTCATATAAAAAAGCAAAGAAAATGAGAACCAAAATAACTCATCAGTTTGGTAGATCAACATATAAAGAAAAATATTAATGTGTTGATAAATTTTTAAAATATGAAATGTAAAGCCTGAGATTTAGCTCAGTAGTGCTGCACCTGCCTAGCCAGAGCAATGTGCTGAGTTTAATCCCCAGCACCAGAGAAAGAAAAAGAAAAAAGAAAAGAGAAAAGGAGCATATGTGCTTTCTAACATACTCAATAGATTGAAAATGAATTATATGTTATCTCTTCCTCTTGAATTGTTCCCTTCCCAAGGATGTAGTGGCCTTCTTTGTCTCTTTCAATCAGTTTAGGTTTGAAATTTACTTTGTTAATAAGATTGCTTCCCCTGCTTTTTTCTGGTCTCCTACTGCATGAAGAAGTTTTCTGTCCTTTCACTTTCAGTCTATGGGCTGCTTTTAGCACTAGGTGTGTCTTGTATACAACATTTTATTGGATTTTGCTTCTTAATCCATTCTGCCAGTCTATTTCTCTTGATTGGTGAATTGAGGCCATTGATACTGATAGTTATAACTGATATGCACTAACTTATTATTGTCATTTTTTTTCGCCTTCTCCTTTTAGTTTCTTACCTTGCCTATTTGATTTGCTCTGTTGGGCCTCATGGTGCTGTTGCCTTCATTGTCTTTTTCTAGGATATTGTTTAGAATTCCTTGCAGTGCTGGTTTGGTGTTCATGAAGTTTCTCAGGTGTTCTTTGTCATGGAAGTATCTTATTTCCCCATCCATTTTGAAAGAAAGTTTTGCAGGATACATCAGTCTAGGTGTGAGGTTGTTTTCCTTTAGTACTTGAAATGTCTCACTCCAGGCTCTCCTTGACCTAAGGGTTTATGTTGAAAAGTCTGCTGTGATTCTGATGGGCTTTTCTTTGCATGTGATTTGTTTCTTATCTCTTACTGCTTATAGTATTTTGTTCTTCTGCTGGGTTTCTGGGATTTTGATTATTATATTGGTTTTTCTTTTTGGAGAATATTAGAAACTGGTCCAGGCATTAGTCATGTGACTCTTACTTTAACCAGTGGCTAATGTTTAGGAATCAAAACAGTGGCTGCCTGTGGAGAGCGGAAAACATCCACAGGGGACTTGTAGGGTGTCTGATCTGTTTCTTGATCTTAGTCCTTGTTGCCTTGGTTTCTTCATTTCATGAAAGTGCATCAAGCTATATGTCTATGATATATGCAGTTTTCTATTTTTATGCTATATTTCAATAAAATTTTTAGCATGTCAAAGAAAAACAAGAAAAAAACCCCCTAATAATTCACATTTACTGAGCATCAGGCAAACAAACTCTCAGGATCTGAATCTTGGAGCTCACCAGCTCTATAATAGCCCCTCAGGAGGGAAGGGGGTCATCATGTGCCTCAGGTGGCTGCTGTGACCTCTGAGTGAGGCTTTACAATGCTGCCCCAGGTGTAGGTGTTTGTATACGTGTGTGTGTGTGTGTGTGTGTGTGTGTGTGTGTATTCAGTTAGTCCTTGTGATTTACAGAGTTCCTTCTTATGAACTTGCTTACTTGCTGATATTTACTTGAAACCCTAAAGTCAATGTTTAGGCAGTGTCTAAGGTCACTGTGGATGTGCACCCGGTGGCACGATAGCCTGGTGCCTGTGTAGCCAGTGAGCTTGGCTTAGGTGACCCTCTGACTTCTAGTTCCAGCTCTCCTGCTAAACACAAGCATCCCCTTCTGAATGTAGTTAGGGCCATGTTTCTCACATTTTGGTGCTTTTCTTCATTGTGATTTTACTATTTAGAATGGCCTCACATGCAGTGCTGAATCTGTGTGCATTGTTTATCAGAGTGAGAAGTCTATAATGAGTCTTAGAGAGGGAAGCATTGTTTGTTTATTTATTTATTTATTTATTTTTGGTTATTTTGACACAGAGTCTCACTATGTAGTGGAGACTGACCTGGAACTCACTGTGTAGCCCAGGCTGGTCTTGAACTCATAGAAATCATCCTGCCTCAGCCTCCTGAGTGCTGGGATTACAGGTGTGTGCCACCACACCCGGCATGAAAGCATTGTTTAGTCATGAGTGCTCCTGAGTTTAATGTTACTGAATTGGCTTTATATGTCAAATAAGAAACATACACCTATAAAAATTTATGGATTCTTCATGAACTTATTAGATGCTCTTAGGAAACTAAGCCTGGATTTTTTTTAGGAGCAAATGTTTTAGTATGTGCTAATTTACTGTTTGTGGTAGCCTTATGGGACTTGAATACAAATAATGAGAACAAATTGTACAAAAGCATATTTTGATATATATCTATATCTATATATGACTATCTAGACTTGGATGTATAAAGATATGAGAACAATGCTCATCAATGTGACAAAGCTCTAAGTAATGATAACCTGTTGTTACTTAGGTTTCTGACTAGAGTTTTTCTGCAGTCCACAGTCATGCCTGGGTAAGTTGATTTTTGTTTTGGTCCTAGCAGTACTTTGGCATCATATGTAAAGAACAACACTAAACGCAGCAAATCCTCACGCTCATGGCATTTATCTTGTAGCATATGCTCAAAGGCCTCAATTTGTTACTTCATGCATAGCTTTAGTACCTAATGCTTGGTAGACACTCAATATTTTTGAATTGTCTAGAAATCTTCCAGAAAAGAATAGAAGCACGGTGAAGGAGAAGCCAAATTCAAAGTTAAGTTACTATGTTTGACTCAAATAGACAAGTACGAAATGAGCCCTGGGTACAGGATTTTTGTAATCACCTGCCCTCGTTCTGCCATGTAACAGTCTGTGAATAAGATGTACTTTCAGCTTTGTATAAACAATAACAAGCTTACCCGATATAGGAAAGGAATACGTGGTCTAGCTTTCAAGTCAATTAGTGGGATATTCCAAAATCTGTTCTGATGTGATGCCGGTTGTATACGTGTTCCAATTGCTCCAGTTACCTTGGACCAGAAAGAGTGAGATGGGCAGTCCAGGGCTAATTAAGAAATATTGAACATATTTGGTGTCAGTGTGCCTGAGAGATAGACCCTATGGAAGTTCTCTAGACAATTGGAATCAGGTTGCTGGGTTTTGAAAAACATTCTACACTGTGTGTAGAAGTCCAAAGAACTCAGAAAACATACATGCTCTGGACTCTTTAAAACATGCAAAGATCAAGCAAATTTAAGGCAAAGCAGGCATGAATCATGTGAGCATAGATTTTAATGGAAGGGAACAGCAGCTAAAGGACATTAACCTGTGCATTTGTAACGCAGGACCAAGACACTCCCTGTTTTTCCCAATCAGATAAACATGATTTGCAGGAGTTTTATGGGTAAGATTATTTGTTGGAATTTAGGAGAAACCCAGAATGGTCCACTGGTTTTCAGTTCCATAAATAAGCCTTTGCTAGAATTGTGCCCACGTCATTCAGTCCTGAAGTCCTCTGGGCAGTCATATGTGGGCCATCAGGCTGTCCCAGCAGGATGTCTGCGCTCCAGGGGAACGCTCTGGAGAAGAGAGCAGGGAGCCTGCTCCAGAATCATGTGGGAGGCGAGTAAGACGTGGAGTAAGATCCACTAAAAACAGATCTCCGATTAGAACTCAGTTATTGCTAAAGCCCCTTTTCATCCCTGAAATACAATAACTGAGAGAAAGAAACATGATATTGTGCAACAGGAATAATTTCCTCTGCCAAAGTAATAAAAGGAGCATCGCCTTGAAATTCGGAATTGCTTGTGTTTGTGGAGTGAGGCTGGGAGGTAGAGCTTAGGAAACAGCAAGGAGGCAGACACGCTGTGGAGGCTGTGGAGTGTGGCGCTCAGCCCTCTCGGCAAGGAAACTCAAGCCGGGAGGTTGGCTGGCGGCCTCCAGTTGCCGTCTTCCGGTTCAGTGGGACACTCATGCTGGGGCTTTGCTTCCCCGGACTGTCCCCATCCAGCGGCTGAGAGTGGCCAGGATGCCAACACCGGGTCATTGTCTTGCAGAAGATGTGCTCTAATTGTCTCAAATGCAGCGGGAAGCCTGGCTGTGTCATTCTCTGCAATGCCATACACCGCTGAAGTAAAAACCAGACACACAGAAAATGAAGATACCAAATGTTTGAAGTTGGAATCGTTCTTTTGGAATGAGGTTCGCCATCTTTTCAAGGCTGGCTCTTTCCAAAGAAAAGTTGCTTTCTAACTTTTCTACTGGAAAACTCCATTTAGTGAGAAGACCTAATAAAGCATCTTCAGTTCACACAGAGCACATTATTCCCTGCTTAATTCAGAGGTTGGGTACCAGGTTCATCTAAAAGGAAAAGCCAAAATTTGCAAAGAAGGTAAATGCCTAAAAACGGAGCATTCTAATATATCTTATGTACTTTCAGGAACAATATATATATATTATATATATAAATTTTCCCCAAAACATTATCTACCACAATACACTATTAGATTAAAATTTTCACTTAGGAATTATTTACAGGAAAATAATATAAATGTCCACTAATTCTAATATTTCATATGGATATCTTTCCTGAACTAAACTAGAACGTTGAACTTCATGAAGAGGAAAATGGGCCACATGAAAGGCAAGCGCAGGGAGAACAGCCACTGGGAATGCGGAGTAAATGCGGCAGGCTTATTGTTCACATTAAATAGGAATAATTATCTGACAACTCCTGGCAGCACCATAAAAATACCTTTTCCTGCTTTCTGCCTTCATTGCTCCTAGTATTGGGAAGAGAGTTCTAATGTTTTCTGCTTTTAATCTCTTTGTCAACCATCAGCAGCTGGTGAAAAAAGAAAAAAGGAAGAGAAAACAGTATCATTTAGGTTTGGCCTTCGCGCTCTGCTGTCTCCTACTTGCCCCGAGAGCAGACAGATGGATGACCAGCTGCAGCCGTGCAGGGTCGGGGTCTCCAGGGAGCCTCACACAAAGCAGTAGGCACTGCGTCTCTCTGCACCCCAGCACGGCTGTCTCCCGCCAGCCCCACTCACACCCACCAGGGAGACTGGATGTTGAGTCTCAAACCAGGAATGTGAATGTGCTCTGGTCTCTGCAAGCAGCTCGGAGTCCTTTCCCCACTGTTTGCTTCTCCGTGTGCCATCCAGCAGCCACTCTGCAAAGAAGTGGCTCAGCTATAGGAGGAGGGGACGGGCACATCCACGGCTGTCTGGACTCCCAAGGAGGAATGACAGGAAGAGGGTTGGCCAGTGACATGCTTCCTTCCAGGAGGAGTATGCCCTTAGGAGAATGAAGAGACCACCTTCAGAAGCAGGTGCCAGAAGAGGTAGCCTTTCCCCACAACTCACGACAATTTATCAGTCCCATTTTAGAAACTGACTGAATGCAGAACTGCGTTCAGTGAGCATTTCGGAAGTTCTCAAAGTGTGGTCCCCGGACCAGTACCATCAGCATAACTTGTGAACCTGTTCAAAATGCACGTTCTGTGGTCATGCTCCATAATGTCAAAGTTTAAAACAAGCTCTAGAGCTCGTTCTGATGCATGCTGAGGTTTACGAACTACCATTTTGTGTCCT
Organism: Fukomys damarensis; assembly: GCF_012274545.1. NCBI lineage: Eukaryota > Metazoa > Chordata > Mammalia > Rodentia > Bathyergidae > Fukomys > Fukomys damarensis. The sequence continues at coordinate 13,227,419 of NW_022900913.1, forward strand.
TTGCTCTTTTCTATGAAAATATTGATATTTTTACATTCACATTGTTACAGTTTATATTTTCAAATTTGTATTTGCAAAATGTTTCACCCTACACTCAGCAAAGATGGTGTAAGGAGGCTAAAACCCCTTGGCCTATGACTAGGGAGCCCAGAGAGAGAAAACAGGTCTTCCAGTCCAAGAGCTTTTATATGCGCTGCATGGAAATGCAGAAATAATGTTCGCTCTGTCTAGACATTACAGGAGAGAATGATATCAGGGTCATCTCGGGCTGGTCACCTGGCTGAGCAGAGAAGAACCCCCTTATCTTGATAAATTCACCAATGACAGGAACCCCAGTCTTCGAAACCTGGATTATCTGGAGCCAGAGCCCAGGACTGCATGAAACCCACCATGGTCATGCACAAGCCTGGCACCTCTCCCCGCCCACAGCTCTTGTCCCCGCCATACCTAAGAGGCCAGATCCCAGTGGGAATTTTATCTCCCCTGTAAAACTCAGGAGAAAATGAATATGTGTATACTTAATTATGCAACTAAAATGTGAAGCAAAATCTAGCTAAGAATAGCCTAATTTGTTCATCTGAGAATTGGTCATTGTGAGGAAGTATAAATTTAAAAACTTAACTAAATGTTAATTGGATTTAATCTATACTGTAGATCTCTCTCAGAATTCAAGAATGCCTTTAGCACTTGTTATTTAGAGCACAGCGCTTCTAACCTGCCTTGGAAAGTAGTACCCATGTACAGTCACTCCTTGCGAGTGAGAATTATCTCCCAAGAAATCCCCTTAGTGGTGGTAAGGGCACCACTTCCGGATAAAAGTTGCTTCTAAGGAGAGAAGGAGAGGTCAGGTTTAAGGGCTCTGACTGCAACTTGTTTCATGGCTGCTGTTGTTGTTGAAAAACTTGGGTTTAATGACTTCCTCTTTTTTCCCAGTCTGGAAAGTCTTGCTTAGGTTATCCTAACTAGTAGATTTCACAGTCATTATAAGGGGTCTTTGAGTAATGTTGATCCCATATGCAAAGCTAGACAAAGGTCATTTCAACCTAGTACTCTAATAAGCAGGCATTTATACATTATATTTAATTTACATGTAATAACTATACATATTTGCAGAATATACTGTAATGTTTTGATACATCTGCATTATTTAATAATTAAATCAGAGTAGTTTGATTACCTATTGCCTTAAAATATGGTGATAAAAATATGGTCAATGATTAAATAAAACATAAAAAATTACAGTAAAAGACCCATTGTCAGTAATCCCCCTTAAAATATTCCCCTTCAGTTTGAACACACGCATCCCATCATTCCTGCCAGCTTCCGGAGCAGTTCTGGAAGTCCTCTTTCACGAGAGCCTTCAGTTGTGTTGTTGTGCTGCCTTGATGCCCTAACTGCATTCAAAACATTTATGGCGATTTCTGTCCAGGTTGTGTCCTCATCTGCCTTACTGACCAACCTCACACTGTGCAAGACCTGGCTCTTCACCAAAGTCAAAATGACATGAAAGGTAAATGTTTTGAATCAATTCAGGACTAGTATGATTCATTTTTTAAATTTAAGCCTTCACTGTAAGATTTGATCACACCCAGTATTTTATAAGTTTTTTGGCATTGTGAACATTCAAAATCTCTGTTCTGAAATGTTCAATACAGTTTTATAATCATAGTCACCCAACCGTGCCATTGAGGGTATGTGTTCCTCCCATCTCACCGTAACTTGCACACAAGGACCAGTCTTCCTGTTGCTCCCTCTCCCCTATCTTTCCCGGCCTCTGAGCCCCGGCCCAGAGAGCAGAGCTTAGAAGCTCTCTGCTTCCAAGAGGTCAGTTTCTTTAGACTCCACATATGAGCACTATCATGTAGCATTTGTTTCTCTGTACCTTGTTTATTTCACCTAGTACCCTCCATATTGTTGCAGATGACAAGACTTCATTCTTTTTTTAATGGCTGAACAGTAATCCATTGTGTGCATGCCTATAGCATTTTCTTTATTCATACATCCAGTGATGAGCACGTAGGCTGATTCTCTTTCTTGGCTGTTATGGGTAGTCCTGCAGTAAATAGGGAGTGCAGATATCTCCTTGACAAACTGATTGCATTTCCTTTGCATATATCCCAGGGGTAGGATAGCTAGGTCATGTGATGGTGCTATTTTAAATTTTGTAATGGATCCACTAGATTTTATATTTTTACTTCTATTTAATTCAGTTCTCTGCCTTAAAATAAAACTTTGTCCACATGCTACATAACTATTGGAAATATAAAAATACACTTAATAAGATAGTAAGTAACTGTGATGTGTATGTAACGTTATGGTTTGGATCCCACAAAGGCCCACATACTTACCAGCAAGGTTACCAGCTTGTGACATTATCGGGAGGTAGTGGAACTTTTTGAAGACATGGGGTAGTGCAAACAAGTGCGGTAATTGAGGAAGTGACCTTGAAAGGGATTGTGAGATTGTGGCTCCTCCTCTGTCTCTCTCTTCACATCCCACTCCCCATGAGGTGAGCAGGACTATTCCACCATGTGCTCCCAGGTGCTGTACTGCTCTGCCACAGGCAAAGCAACAGGACCAACTATGCATGGACTGAAACTAGGAGTCAAATGAGTCTTTCCTCCTTTCAAATTGATTACCTCAGGTATTATCACAGTGACTAAAAGCTGACTGACACAGGAAATTGATACAGAGAATCTATGCTATCTTTGATATTCCAATAGTATGCACGGATGTAACATAATTTTAACTGGACAATGACTCAGTTGCATACTTTAAATCGACACAGTGCTATAGCTCCAACAGGCTAACTCATTTCAAATACTTTGAAATGTTTGATTTGAGAAGTTTGGCATGAAAAGCCCATTAATAAATGTCAAATTCCATTTTAACACTAAAGGGTCTGATGCTCTTAATTTTTCTTTGATTAACTCTATGTTTCCCTAAGCTTGAAATATGCTTCTCTGTTTATGGAAGATAGTAGCCTTCCAGTTAATTCAGGTTGCTGGGACTCTTGTGCATATGACCATGGTCAATTCCCTGGAGGCCCACATTGAACTTGTGATGTTACAGGCTTTAAAACTTAAAAAGGGTAGCTTTCTTTAGTCCTGTAGTCCAGTATCTGGCTTCAAGTTGTACATATATTCCCTAATTTCTCTCTTTATTCACAGATTTCTGCAGACCTTGTCTTGGTTGACTACAACAGAGAACATTATAATTTTTTGGCTTGTGAGATTTGTAAATATATTTTCTCTTGATTTTTAAAGACTATCATATTATCTTAAAGCAACAGATAGAATCTCAGTATATTTGAAATTGCACTTTCTATTAAATGGTATGGGTCTCTTTTTGGGTGTGATTCTGCATTTTTTCATAGTCTTAAGACATTACAACTTTGATGAATATTAAAAATGATATTCAGATAAATTTTGAATATTCAATCAGCTTTTTCTGATTTCATGTCACAGTTTATGAAGCTGTGCTAAGAACAAATAAGCAAGTGTTCATGTGCAATTGGAAAATTTTATATTCACATGTTTCTATTTCATCTACCCCTGAACTATAACTTTTGTTGGTGTAGAAAGACATGTATTGAAACTGCTTTTACTAATTTGAGGTTTATTTTGGAGATGTAAAGCCATATTTTTAAGAAATCAAGGTAAGAAAAATAAAATTTCATAATCTACAATGGATTATATTAAAAGGGATAGATTTCAATATTTCTTGGTGGGAATATTCTAAATGCTATAGTGCTTAAAGGGAAAATTCTAGCTTCCATATCTAACTAGTTTTTCTTTCAACATTCATTCAGCAAATATTTCTTGGACTCCTTTTATGTGTCATGCATGATTTCAGGTGATTTGAGATATCTGCGTGAACCAAATAAGAAAAGACAGGTACTGTGGCCATTAAGTGTGATATGTCTACTTGACCAGATTAAGACATGCCTGGAAGAAAAATAAAGCACAATTCTGGGTGTGTCTGTGGGGATTTATCAGAGATTATTGGCAGATTGGCCAGCAAACAAAGTAGGAAAAACCCAGGCCAGTTGAGAATAACACCAGTCTATGCCCCTGCAACCTTTACATGGAACGAAGAAAGTTGGCCTATGATTTTGAAGAGCTCCAGTCTGCTTCAGAGGGTGCATCTTTGTCTCCTGTGACATCTGTCTTCAGGTTCTTCGGCCTTCCCCAGCACACTCATACTAACGCCATTCTAGTGAGGCTCCTGGCCTTCAGTCCTGGACTAGTGCTACACCTTTGATCCTTTTTGTTGGGTGGCTTCCATTTCCATTTGAACAGCTACTGGATCCTCCATCTCTCCAGGATGCAGATAACCACTGTGGACTCTCCTGCTTCTGATCCTAGAAGCCTACCTGATAATACCCCTTGCATAATTGTAAATATATTTTTATTGATTTTCTTCCTCTACAGAACTCTGCCTAATATAGTTGCTAAATAATAAGCATTATACATTAGTAATTTAAATAATATTCCAGAAGAGACTAAGTATATGGAAAAAGGGAACAGTAGAATATGGTAGTAGGGGAGAGGAAAGACAGAGGATGTTCTGGGAAAACCTAATTGAAATAGGATAGCTTAAGCAAAGAGGCAAGGGAATGAGCTCAGCACATAGCTGCAAGAGAGGCAATCCAGGAAGAGGTAGGAGCTACAGCCAAGGGGTAAATGAGAATAGCAAGAGACCATGACATTGGACCAAGGGAAAGGGAGAGAGAGCTGGAGTGGGAGCCAAAGCAAGTAGAGTTTAGTAGCCAAATAGGGACTTTGACTTCTCCTTGCTGGGAAACTAACAATACATTGTAATGTATTGGGCAGAAGAGTGAAATGATTTAACTTAAATCTTCAAAGGTTCAAGTGTTTTGCAAAAACCTTTCGAGACCTATCTAGGACCCATGAAGAATCTATAATCCTGTCCAGTAATAGGAGAGGTAGTGAGTGGTGATTCGATCCTAGGTAGCCAAAAGCTTTCACGACATTAGATATATGATGTGATATGTTTTATTTATAAAATCAATTTATAGTTTGATGGAAATTTTCCAACTCAAACTATTGAAGGACTTGGGAGAATTAAGCTAGAAATTTCATCTTTCTGATGAAAGGGTCTCATTGTAGCCAGTGCAGTTTTACATTTTATTCACTGACATTTCACTTATAGTTGTGAGTGTCACAGACTTCCTAATATGCAATCTAAAATCAGAGCTGAAGACCTCAACAAAACACACTCACCTTCTGTCTACATTGAACTGGGGCCCATTCTTAGAAGCTATTGGAAGCAGTTCAGCCCTGAATTGTCATGACTCAAATTAAACACAGGTAAGATCGTTTCCATTTGTACATGTTATTCATGTATAGCAATGACCTAGAATACTGACCTAGAGATAATTTGAAGTATATTATTTTTTTTTCTGGTAACAAGGTTATATGTTTATTAATAAAGAGACTTGGGTGTTACAGAAATATATAGAAATGGCCTAAGATTTGCAGTCGTTTGACCTATGACTTTTGACTGAATGATGGTGCAAAATCTAAAGGTATTTAGTGGACATTGTACCTTAAATTGAATTTCAATCTTTTTTCAGACTAGGAATACTCTTTCACAATGCTGGGTAGCAGAACCCGTCGTTGGGCACACAACCAAGACTCCAGTGGACTGTGTTTCTAGGCTGTGGTATTTGGTAGGTTAGGGGCACCCAATACATTTTAACTTAGATACATTTCACTTCTTCTGAGTGTATCAAGAGGCAACTCCGCCACAGGTTGAGGAGCCTCGGAAATGTGGAATGGATGCCTCTTTTGTCATCTTGCCCAGTGGTTTGTGGAAGAGGCCTTGAGGGTGTGGAGAGAAATCTACTTTGCTGGAACATCCTGCCTGCAGTTGTCTCAGAAACTCTGCTAAGGTTTAATCACTGGGGCATTGGGATGCTCCAGCCCCTTTCAGACTGTGATTCATTTGGGCTTTATCCCAACTTATGTTCTGCAGCTCAGCCACTGCCAGGCAAGCCAGCCAAGCCAGCCTCAGCAAGCTTCCTTGCTTTGAACTGGGAGCAGCTCAGCAAGGCTCCCTGTGATTGATTGCTGCTGCCTCTCCTTAAGCCCACAGCCTCTCTGCCATGACCCGGAGGATTTGATGACCTTCAAAATTCAGAGCATATTGATCTACTTCATAGGCAGCAAATGCTGAAGCCCTGTCTGCTAATGTGACTTCAGAAGGTTAAATATGGATTTGGGAAGAATTACCAGCTGCTCACAAATGTTTTATAAATGATCTGAAATGCAGACACAGAGAAGGAAGATGCTCAGGGTGGGTTTTTGTGTGTACCTATGCATATCTTGCAGTACAAGTTATATCCTTTGTTTTTCATCTGGCTCTGCAGTCCCCTGGGTCCTTATCAGACAATGCCATCCATAGAAAATTAGCAAAAGTGACAGGAAAACAGAAAATGTCAAGGATAGGAAAACAATTCTCTTTATACATTTATACATTTTTCTATTAAGCATGTATTAATTATTAAGCCTGTTATTCCCCTATAGTACCAAGAATGTAGCATATTTTGAAAGAGATAAAAATAAGAGAGAAAAACAGAGACAGAGACACAGAGAGACAGAGAGAGACACACACGCAGATTATGAAACTTTTTATAGCAGGATGCAGTTTAAACTTTTTAGGGCAAAGACACTAAGAATTTGGCAATATGTTGCTAAGTGGCAGATTTAGAAAGTTCTTTGTTATTTGATCTTTAAGCTTTTCCTTTTTTTTGCTTTTTATACAGAGTGGAGGCAGTAAAAATAGTTGTGTTGGTTTTCATTCTGAGTCTGGTTTCACTTCTTTGTCTTTTATGTGGTGGCAGGCTGTCGAATATTTGAATTTATAGAAAATACCTCAAGGGAACACTTAGAATCTACCCTCAGCATATTTTCTTGACTTTTGTTTAATGAAATTTGTGTGAATATGGACTGACTCATGTTATATTGGGTTTTTGCTGGCTGTTTTAGCCTCAGGAAACCTAGGTTTGAATCTTAACCATACTATTTCCTAGCTGTGTGACCAGTGACCATGTTACATAATTTTGGTCCCCAGTTTTTTTTTAATGTTACATATTGAAAACCATGTTCATCGATCTTTCACTAAGTTGTTTGGAATGTTTGAAGAAAAATGTGAAGTATTTCAATGCAAATGTAAAAGTTTACTAATGGCTCACTATCAGTATGGAAATAGTTGTGTATTACTGTTCAGGGAAAATCTTTTTGAGAAAAAAACATCTAAAATTGAGTTGGATTTTCCTTGGAAAAGAGACGTGGAAACTATGGGACTGTCCAGGTCTCTGAACTGATCTATTAAGTTCAGAAACAGACAGAAAAGGGAGAGGAAATATTTCTAAACAGGCATGTAGCTAAGTCACTACCTGGGAGACAGGCCTTTGATATTTCAGGCCACTGCCATTGATTTTATCATGCTGCCCGTTCTCCTGCCTGTGGAGTGTATGTGCAGATGTAATGTTAACACGTAATTGTGTTATAAAAGTATGGATTGTGTAGGCAGTTAAAGGCTGTGGGCTAAGAGGTGATGCTCTCTGAGGTGTAGTCTTGAGGGTTGGGATTTCCTTCGTGTGTGTGTCCCTTTCCGGAAGTAGTGAGAAAGAACACTCCCACCCCCAAGCCTGCTATAAAGACAATATGGGGCCACTTAGTCTGGAAGTTGCTCCTCTGCTGGGTATACTGTGGGTCCCTAAGTTAAAAATAAAAAGCTTTTCCAGTGAACTTGTCTTAAACGCATCCATGTCGCCGGACACAGCAGTACAGAGTTCTGCTGGCTCTTTTCTGACTCATGTGCAAAGGGCAAGGGAATAACCATTTCTTTCCAGTTCTGTCGGGGCCTAAGGACTCTCAACATTTACTGCATGGTCTAGGCCAGTTTCACATCCACAACATGAAAGAAAGAATCTTCGAATGGTGGAATAGATTTGAATCACTGTCAGTTGTTTCCTTAGTAAACAGTCAGTTTCTGCCGCACCCAGGGGAACAGAGCCCTCAAAAGGCAGGCGAGTAAGGAAGTATGTTCATTTTGTAGATGAATGACATTAATTGTGATCTCAGGGAGTAGAACCAAATCAAGAAGTTTTTTTTTTTTTTTTTTTTTTTTGTGTGTGTGTGTGTGTGTGTGTGTGTGTGTGTGTGTGTCCCTTGGCAGACGCTAACTTATTTAACAAGTTGAGATGTCTGAGAATTCAAAATCATCTTTGAATAAACTGCTCTGTAGTTGTAACCCAGCTTTGTCACTTACTAGTGGAGAAACTTGGCGAGGTTGTGGGGTTCCTTCTGAACCTCAGTTCCCTCATCTGCAAAAAGGGTAAGGTTGTGGGTATCCCATCAGTAATTCCATTTAAAATACCAGTGGGCAAACCTGAAGCATCACAAACACCTTCTAAGCATCAGCTAGTGTTTAAAAATGTTAGAAAAATTTAATTTAAGCAAGGAAAAATCTTCCTATATACTGGAATGTTTGGAAAGGCCGAACAAAACAATGTGTTCCAAATCTCCCATTGGTGTTTGTGGAACAGCATTTGGTGCAATTGTTGCTATGCTAACAGAATAGCTGGGACCAAGGGATGCTGTGCTCAGTGAACCCAGGCTTCGTTTTCACTACACCGGAGCTTTCTTTTTGATTTAAGGGGGGGACACTGAAGCTGAAATGTGATGATGCAAAATCATGCTGATTTAACAGTGGGGCTTCAGATTTGACACACACGTTGAGTAAGGAGTAAGGGAGAAGCAAGGCAAACCCTCACTTGCCAGTTCATCTTCTAGATACGTCCCTACTGATGATCTGGTTCCCTGTGCTCTGCAGAAGCAACACCCAGGGGAGCTGTGCCTCAGGGGTGTCTCTGGGGCTATTCCAGTGGTACTTGACTTCTTCCTTCCTTCTTCATTTTATTTGCCCATTTCCCCTCTCCCTTCTAACAAAGCCTCCCCCCTCCTTTTACTACATTTTTTGTTTTCACTGATTCTTCATTCTTCTCCCTCTTGAGTCTGAAGTTGGCTGCAGAAATCTGTAGCTGCTCTCTAGTCCCAACGAAGTGACAGAAGTGCAGGTGTCAGAATCCTCTCAGGAGGGCCACTTAATTAAGTAAAGGCAGCACCACCTTTCTAGATGTCAGTCACCCCACAGGTCTTTTGAATTCATCTTGGTTTCCAGTAATGGCTGAGCTTAGAGTTTTCTTGCAAACAAAATTTATTTATTTTTGGAATTCTTCCCAATGAACTATGAGCAGAGTAATTGGTCATTTGACCTACGTGGGGAGATACCCCCTCCACTCAAAAAGGAAGTAGCAGTGTCTGATGCTCTGGGATCATGCATTTCTTTCTACTCTTTGGGGAAACGAGTGGCAATACCAATAGCATGAGCTTCACAGGGTGAAAGAGGGAATCTTGTGCCTCACAGCAATGGAACTAGTGAGGGAAGCACTCATGTGTGGGGTGACTGCTGGAGGTTGAAGCACTATGGCTAGTGAGGGCCAGAAGGTACTGCACAGACAGCAGACACAATACCGATGCCAAAGGACCATATCTGGGTGACACAAAATAGAAAGAAATGAAGCAGTTGCCAAGGAACAGGTGACTAGGATTCAACCAGTCATGAAAACAGATCAACTTTCTTTTCCGAGTTTTTAAAAAAATAATACGGACTCTCTAGACCTTGCTACAGTCAAACTAAAGAGAAAATTATGATGAAAGCAGTGTTGAGAGAGCTTTTCCAAAGGGAGTTGGAAGGCCACAGAGGAGCAGGACTGACACAGGATCCCAGCTGTTGCCTAGGAATGTGAACTTGGGCTTTGTTTTGCTGCGTTTGACAGCAGACATCTGGAAGGACTGAATAGCTAGACGATTACATTGCCGTGCCCGGAGGCTGGAGATGCATATTTTGCTTTACGGTCATTTCCATTTGTGTATACTTTCTCTTTCCTTCATCTTCTATGTGTCATATAGCTCCTGCTCCTTCTCAGTATTCAGTGGCCCATATAAGCTTCCTCTTTCCTGCCTTTTTCAGAAAACAGAGTATGATTCAGAGCTGTCTGGACCCATGTCCCCTGAATTGCAATTCTTAAATTCTTTCATACACTGCAGTTTCTGAGTTCAGCATGGAACTGTCTTGTCGTGATTAACTGTCCTCCTGAGCTTGCAGAAATGTTACTGTATACTTCCTCCTCTAGGTAGACGGGCAGCTAACTCCTCAATGCTATTTCTTCAAGTTGTACAGTTCCAGAGCTATATTTACTCTCTTCGGACAAAGGGTATTTATGTGGCAATAGAGACTTCTCCCTTTTGGACTGAAGTCCGAATCTCCCTTACATTGGCCTTAGGTTTCAGCTGACATTTTTGCCTTTCATAGAACCTACGACTTGTGTACTGCAATCTCCAGTTGTGATTTTTGTACTTTCTTATATTCTCAAAAAATGGAAATTGGTCAAGATGTCAGAATAACTCAGAGTCCTCTTTTATCCATAGAGATATACACTGTAAGATGGGGGCTTGGTGCACATGTCTTTCTCACATCTAGCTTTATGGCCACCTCCAGGGAATGTGAGACCTTGGGAAAACTTGTTTTCTATGGGTGTGTTGTTTATGTGTGATCAAAATATATGGTGAATGTTACAAAAATTTTTTTTAAAGCTTATAATAGTAAAAGAAAATTGCCACGAATCCACTTCAACATACTGCCCCTTGCTTGGCATGCGTTTAACCCATCCTTCCTGCCACTTTTGGAAGCAGCTCTGGAGGTCCTCCTTCATGAAAGTCTTTAGGAGATCTGATTAAAAAGATACAGTGAATGCTGCTCCTGAGTGCCATCCAATGTAAAGACATGCTTTTAAAAATATTATGATGTGTTGTCATCCATCTAATTCACCTGGCACCACATCCCTCCTGGCTAGTCCTCAGAGTCAAAATGACCATGAAAAGCCAATGTTTTGAACCAGGTCAGGACATGGAGGGAGCCAGAATAAGGACACTTGTGAAAGAGGACTTTAGAACCGCTTCAGAAAGTGGCACGAAAGATGGGAGAAGTGTGTTTCAAACGAGGGGAGTATTTTAAGGAGGGCTAGTGGCAATGTGGTTTTCTTTTATTGTGAGAAGTGTTTAAAACTTAAACACCTGCCATTTTTCTTGTTTAACTCATTTCATTGAAAAATACTTTGCAAAGTTTGTGGACATGTGTGAGGCCTGGCAACTTATCACTAGGATTTAAGTGATAGAGAGAAAAAACAGAGAGATATATTTGTTTACTGTACAACCAGAGCATATAATAATTCTTACAGACACCATCTCTTTCATTTTGGATCCAGGAATAATCCTTTTATAGTCTTTATTGTCAAATGTTCCATTGCTGTGTAATTTCATATCTGTCACCGTGAGAAAAAGACAGCCGTGTTGTTATTATTGAAGCCCTGTAGACAGGTAAGTAACTCCTCCTGCCTGTAACCTCCCCGGAGACATTTGTCTCATGCTACTACATGGTCAGGACGTACCAGTCCTGCTAAGTGAATTCTGGATTCGGATGCCTTTTTCGAAGATTGTTCCTGTGTTTCCTGGAAGATGACCAGAAATGCACAGAACATGCAGGAAAATGTGAGCACTCATTTATTTTATGGTTGTGTTAAATTTACCTTTTGGAACTTTATGGTACAAATATAGAACCAATACATCTTCTGACTTTGTTTTCTCTTGAATGTTGTAGGCGGTAGTCATAGCACTGCTGTCATGCTTTCTCTTTCCATGTTGACAGCAACCACGGTTTCCATATACTGTCTCCGGTAAGGCGGGGCCTTAGGTGTTGTAAGAAGAACAGTAACATTCATGCAGGGAATGCCCAACCCCCATTTGACTGCCCTCACCTGGGGGAGGACAGTCACAACTGTTCAGAGGAAGAATGGATGTGAGCTGATCGGAAAGACTAAATCTATTGGAAGAGACAGAGGAGCCAATCCCAAAGAAATGTTTCCTGTGCTGTGGAGCTTGCAGAAGAAGCGGGGTTGGGGACCAGCAAAAGGGGGCTCACCAAGTAAAGATTAGCTGCCACCAAGTGGAGTAGATCGGAGGCAGCTCTGCATTGGCAGCGTGGTGGTGGTGGAGGATGCCAGGACCACAGCGCAGCTCACACTCGGGTCAACTATGGTCTGTTGGGAGTTTGGAGTCCTGAACTCACCCAGTGTCTAAGTGAATGAGGATTGCTTGAAATCAGGGTGCCACCACTATTTGGTAGCCCGGTCTCACACCACCCGGTGAAAGCCGAGCTATGTCGGTCAGCAGAATCGATCTACTCACCAGGCAGCTTTCTCGGAACTAGAGTCCAGCCCCAGGGCCCCAGGATGACCTTGCGGTGTGAGTTCTGGTGCTTTCTCGGGATCTGTAAGGATTTGAAAAGAAGTCTAAAGGATGCAAAAAGGGTCGGGGCACTTGCTTGGCCTTGACCAGACTGAGGGAACCCATCCGGACAGCAGCAGAAGCTCTGTCCTGGTCCAGGGAACAGAAGGCTGATGGGTAATCATGGGCTTCCGAAGAATTAAGGTTGAAGAAGGCTCCTTTCCTTCCTCCCTCCCTCCTGCCCTCCCTCATTTCCTCTCTTACTCCTCCCTTCCTTCCTTTCTTATCCTTCCTTTCATCCTTCCTTCCTTCCACCCTACAGATAAATACATTTCATATTAAGGCAGTTTGAGACTAAAGAGAGAAAGAACAGTATCAGCTAGGTCTAGGATGGTGCTAACCCTGGGACAGATGGTGACACAGATGCAGAGTGACACATAATGAAACTCAATTTGTCTTTGGATATCTGTAGCTAATGAGAAAATTGTATAATGTAGGTAAAATGACGACAGTAGTTGTAGTATATTTTTGAAATCTTAGGGAAAAGTCCTTCTTTATTTTGATTTTAAAATGTCTGTATTTCTAAACTCCTAGTTTCCAGGAAATTCCCAACTGCCAAGTAGCGAAGCAAGTAGGGCCTTAGGAAGAGAGTGTGTGGGTTTTACCCTAGATTTTCCACTCTTACTGCTTGGATGATTTTAGACAAACTGTGTCACATTTTGGTGACTCAGTTTCCTCCCTTCATAAATGGTAATAACGGTAGCACCTGTTAGCAATGCTTTCAGCTGCAAGTAACATAAAATGTGTACAGTAGCTTAGACAAGGAGAGGCTGCAAAAGCAGGTGTTGCTGATCAGGAGTATATCAAAGAAATGACTTTCTTCTAGTTTCTGTGCATTCCATACCTTGGGTGTGGTTTCACTTTCTATGCAAGAAGAAGAGGGAAGAGAAATAGGGAAACTGTAGGAGAGTCAGTCCTTTTGTAAGAAATGTCGAAGCTGTTCCAAACATTCCAGAAAGCAGAAATTCACCGATGAGATTAAGTCATACCTCCTAGCCAACTTTACTCAAGAATTTAAAATTGTATTTGGCCAAATATAGCTGTACGTATGTATGGGGTCCAAAGTGATGTTAAAAAATACAGCACGAAATTACTAAATGAAGCAAGCCAACCCATCTACCACCTCACACATTTGATTTTGTCCATGATGAAAACTGGTGACATCCACCTTATCAGTGACACTGACCAAAATGCTTAGGACTCAGCAGTAGGCTGTGAGATGTACCTGGAAAAAAGTCAAAGTTATTTCTCCCATCTAACCCAGGGCTTGTACTCCCCTGGTAACTGCCATCCTGCTCTCTGCTTCTATGAATCCAAACTTTTTAGCATTCATGAATAAGCGAGAGCACGCCATGGGTGTATTTCTGTTTGGCTTATTTTTCATAGCACAGTCTTCTCCAATCCCTGCTGTGCTTTTTATACCACATTTTCTTTTCTCACTTGTCTGTTGATAGACAGCTAGGTTGGTATTGTTGCGGGGCCATTTATATATGAATGTGCAACCATCACTTTGACATATTGACTTTGAACCCTGCTTGAATTTGGGAGGATGAGGGAATCACAGATAGGACTTGAGTCAGACAATCAAGAGTATTGCGTATGATATATTATAGGGCTTGCTTGAATATTAAATGATATAACAACTGTGAAGTTCTTAGAAAATTTGTACATGCTTCAATGTTAGTTTACTACCGTTTTTGGAAATATTAAGAGATGTTGTGGTATTTTTACCTACATATTAAAAGGTGTCATCACTTTTGGAAATATATATATACATATATTGATACTGGGAATTGAACTTGGGACCTTGCATTTGTGAAGCAGGTGGCAGAATCACTGAGCTAAGTCCCTGGCCCTGGAAATAATTTTAAAAAGCTTGTGGCAACCAGGAGAAAAGGAAGAAGTTCACAACTCCCTCTGGAGGAAGTTTAGAAGGAGCAGAGCCCAACACCAAAAAGTGAAGGACCTCCTGCTTCCTGGCCAGAACCTGGGATGGATCTCCTGAGGGAAAGGTGGGAGTGGGACACCATCCTGGGGAGAAGGGCTGGAGGGGAAGGGACCCCAGAGTGTAGAAGCTGAGGAGCCACAGTGACTTTTTCCTTCTTAACTGCTGTAGCATATGGTGGGCACTGGTCTCCTCACATCTTCCACACTAATGGATCGTGTCTGTGTTCACCAGATTGGTCCCGATTGGGCACCGCCACTTACCCTCCTTGGTTTCCTTTGACTTAGGTCAACACTGTCCCCCGTTTAGAGGTTGGGATGTTTTTTCTTCCCAGCAGAGCACCCCCCATTTCATTGGTGGCCCTTTTCCAAGTTGCTAGCTTGGTACTTTTCAGAATGTGCTGAATGGTAGTTTGGAACTCGTCTCTGCTGACTCCACCGGGCTCAGTTTAAAATCTCTCCTAATCCACTAATGAACCTTTATTAAAGTGGGAGAGAGAGGGTGAATCAGGCACACTGGTAAAATGAAGTAGGAGCAGTGAAAAGATCAAACAGCAATACAGAACATCCGGCCTCTCTACCACCCCTTCAGTCTCTTTGAAGCTGATTTTATTTTTTGGAGAGTATCAATATAATCAGGTTAATTTTCAGGGGTGACCTTTCATTTTGTTTCATTTTTCTAGGACAATACATAAAAAGATTGTTCAGGATGAATGGGTCAAATCCCCATGGGGGTTTATGTGACTAAATAGGCAATGTATGCTAACTTTGTAGAACTTTCAAAAAGGATCTGCTGAATCGAATAGCAATTCTGAGTTCCCTCCAGCGGGGGATTGTTACACTCACCTCTTGGTCCCTTCTGCCACCCACTCTTGGTCCCTGTGGCTGGGACACTCTGAGTCCAGAATGACCTCGTGCTGAGCTGTGAGGAAGACAACCTGTGCCTTTTCAGAATGTCCACTCACCTTTAGAGTCATCTACCGAGGAAGAGATGGCTGTTAGATAAGCCAGCCACTGCCCAGTCTTTCCCTGTTCTTCTGTCACCATCCATGTTCCTCTCCAGTACATCTGGTATTGAGCAATGTTCTGGTTTACCTGCACAGAGATGGAAGAATGCAGCGGACCCTTGAGTTAAGACCGGACTGACATACGAACAACTTGGGTAATGCTTGGAATTTTAGTTTTAACACACAGCCAAAATCTTGAGTTACAATCTGAATGCTGGCCGCTTGTGCTTCTAGATGGTCTCAGATATAAATTCAATCCTTGAAGAGTTCTGGAAGGATCATTGCAACAACCTTTCCTGTGTGGGGTTCATCGAGAAATCCTGGGCCAGTGTCTCTCTAAGAATGTGGAGATCTGCCTGTGTACAGGAGAGAGGCTTTGAAGGCTGGGTAGAGGAGCCAGAGCTTTCACTAACCAACTTGCACTGCAGCCAGCTCTTGGGAAAGAATTGAGTTCATAAGACGAAGGTCCACTGTATCTCAAAATTCCTGGCCCTTGAGAAACTGGCATTCTGCCAAGTACTTTATTTTATAAGAAGCTATACTAATTTTAGTCACTAAGTTAAAAGAGAAAAACTTATATTCAGTAAAATATTATTCTTGGTCCTTGTTTTTGGCAGTTCTTGTTTTCCCTTTTAACTTCTTCCTAATATGTGCCCTCCTAATACATGCCCTCTCAGTCAGGTTGGGGAGTGGGTACATGAGCATGATACAACTTCTTTATTTAAATTCCTTTCCCTTCCCCCTTCCTCTCTCTTCTCTAATCTTCCTTTTCCCCATTTTCATACTTGTTGACACTGTTAGTCTTAGATCTTGTTTATGGTACATAATTTTGACATTTCTTGAGGTTCATAGCTTCCCGTAAGTAGCATATCTTTGTTCCACTTATTTCTCTTTTCCCTCTGCCTCAGGTCTCCACTGTGACCTCCCGGACTCTTTCCTGTTATCTGTCCCCTTGTCTCCCTCTATCCCTCTTTTATTATTCTCTTTGTTTGTACTTTGTCTCTCTCAAATGAGAGATACCACATGGTATGTAAACTTGTGTGACTGGTTCATTTCACTCAACTTTATATTTTCCAGGGGTATCCATTTCTTACAAATGTCTCAAATTTATTATTCACTAACTTTTTAATTGGGAACAAAACCCATTATGTAAATCTATTCTTAAATATAGCCATGAGTGATTTGAATTCACCTTTGTTTTTTCTCTCCCTCCTCACCCTTTCCACATATGTATAAATGATAGCTAAATAAGGTACTTATATATAGCACATATATCAGTGACATATGTATAAATACATATCACATATATCCTCCCTACCCCATATCTATTTATGTTAGTCCTTTTTGGTAACCTGAATAGAGTTATTAATTAACTCAGTGATTTTCAACCTTATATAGCATGTAACACTTTTTAGAGTGATTACATACTTCAATTCCTATCTATCTACCTATCCATCATCTATCTATCTATCTATCATCTATCCATCTATCTATCTATCTATCTATCTATCTATCTATCTATCTATCTATCTTCCTCTGGTCCTTAAGGGAGGAATGATTATGTTCAGAAAAGAAAACTGAGTAGCTGTGGCTCAGACCAAGTTCCCGCCTGAGGTCAGAACTAGTTACTGTTGACAGTGAGGTTTGAAGAAAACGAAGATTGTCTGTTTTCATTCATTCCCCAAACAGTCATTGTGACCAAATGCGCTAGACATTATGTTTGCTGTTAGGGTTTACCAGTGAACAAAAGAAGAAAAGCTCTTGACTTTGTAGAGCTTACATTCTAGAGAGGGAGAAGCAAGGAGGCTGGATTCCACAGAACATAAGAAGGTGATGGGTACACCAGCAGGACCGAGCAGTATGGGCATACGGGCAGTCTTAGGCAGCCGCAGGTTTTTAGGTAAAGCTGTCAGAGAGGCCTCTCTGGGAAAGTGACTTTGGTGGAAGTGTGGGAGTAAGTCACGAGGGTACCTGGGAGGAATGGAAAGTGTGCAGCGCAGGAGTTCAGAACACAGTGCGGGGCCTGAAGGCTGGGGCCGGAGTGGGGGGGTCTGGCCCCGGGGGATTGCTGGAAGGACCCTGGCTCTTTCCCTGTGTGGTTTTAAAATCTGTCTGCTGGTTGGAGCGGAAGAGTGGACACCCCTTAGGATGTGGTTTCTTTTAAAAAACGAAAGGAAACACTGCAGGAGAGCACAGTGGACACTGGGTGTCCTGGGTGTGTGTGTGTGTGGATGAACATGTCCAGTGAACAGTGGAATTGGGTCTCAAGTCCTGAATCCTGGGTAAGAGCCTCCTGCTAACTGCTGGAGGCTCTCAGGTGGGGGGGCAGTGAAAGGGAACTAAAGGGAACTAAAAACGAACAGTTAATATGCAAACCTGAGCCCGTTTCCTCCCGTTCCTTCTGATCCATAGCCTGTTTCAGCTCTCAAGTTTGTGTTTCTGTTTCTCCCCTGCTCATCCTTTTCTGTGCTGATAGCTGCTCTGCTGATGACTCTGACTCCCCTCCTAGACTTTCTGGGTGCATGCAGACCAGGAGAGGCATAGTCCTGAGTTGTGAAGTTCTAGGTTGCAACCTATAACCTATGTCTTTCATGAAACCCATCGAACCTGGTTTTAGAGATATTTTGGGGATAAAGATGTAACTTCAACAGGCTACCTGACACTGGACTCTTTAATATTCTGGACAAGCGACTCTGGACCTGGTATGTGTACGTGGGTGCCTCTGCTCTGTCTTGGTTTCACTTCGCTTTAGTCATTTGATTTGGTGTCTGCAAAATGCTGTGTGCACATTTTTATGAGTCTTAGGATGGTTACCATACAGCTTACTTGAACTCTAAAATATGCTTTTGGTTCCAGAAAAACCACAACGTATTCACCAAAGGGGCAAGGAAATTGAGGTCACTGAACTAGTTTCTTACATAATTTTAAGCTTCCTTTCTAAGTCCCAACATCTCCCAGCAGTAAGAATGATGTGTGCTCAGGACAGTGCTGATACTGCAGAGGAGGTGAACAGGGGTGAAAGTCACCAACTGCTTGGACTTCTGCTTGCCTTGTTGCTACATAGCCAGGAGGAAGAGCAGAGCAGTGGATGGCACACACAAAGTAACGCTCCCTTTCCTATCGTATAGTGAAGCAGGAATGGTGGAAGAAATGTTGCCTTGAATGAAGGAAAATTATTTAAGGTATGAAAAACAGTATTGGGCTGGGGATGTAGCTCAGCAGCACAGCACCTGCCTGGCAAGTGCAAGGCCCCAAGTTTGATTCCCAGTATTATCCCCCTCCAAAAAAAAAAAAAAAAAAAAA
>NW_022900913.1:13246221-13265510 GCF_012274545.1 Fukomys damarensis
AAAAAAAAAAAAAAAAAAAAAAAGAGAAGCCGAAAACCAAACAAACAAAAAAAGAAAAACAGCATTAACCTAAAACAATAGAACAAGTGATCTTTAAAATCTGGAACATTCTAGATTAGTCCAGAAATTGGAGTACAGTGTAGAAAATAAATCTTTGAATAAATATTGAATAGTTTCTCTGGTGTGAAAAACTAAAAGTGTAAATAAGATTCAGATGGTATAATTGATAGTGTGAAATAGGAAGAAAATGGCTAAAGAGGAAGTGGGACAGGGAGAGGAAAGGAAATAAGGGAAAAGAAAAAATGTAAGCAAAGGAAAAATTGGAAACAAAGGCTTTCTAAATAGGGAAGGGTGAAGGGGGTGAAGGGAGGGAAGGGGAATGGAGAAAAAATGAGAACCAGGACATATCATGTAAAGGTACAAGATCCCAATGATAAATGTAACTATCCTTTGCATGAAATGTACCAATAGACTTAACAGGGGGAAAAACCCATATATTCACACACAAAAGCAAACCAAACAAAAACCACCAACTGGCCTCCATTTCTTCAAAGATAGTTCATGGGTAACTTGGAATAATTTCTCCAAGGATAGTCAAGGATAAATAGAAAATGCCTTCAAAAGGAACCAGATCAGAGTGAGAATGGAGGGGTGACTGCAAAATGTACAGGATAAAAAAGTTATAGTGTATGTCTAATGTAAAGGACAAAGGAGGAGGGCATGGTCACGCCTATCTGTCTAGCCTGGAAAGACAATGCTTTCATGGAGTAAGACAGGACAAATATTCATTCTTTGGAAAGTTAAGGGCCTCAAGAATTTCTTCAGAGATGACAAGTTCTTGGTGTCCAGCATTAGTTATGACAAATGAGTAGATCAGAGTCTGTCCAAAGGAACCAAGGCAGAATGTTACTTTGCTAGTTAGGTTTTGAAAGTCTTTCTCTGCCAATTTTTCTGTTTTTCCTTTTCTTTAAGATGGGGAAGGGAATGAGAGGGACTGGGTGCTAATGGAATCTTTACTTTAGAGATTCCCATGTTATGGAGGGAACAGCTGTCCAGGCAGCAGAGACCAGTTTTGGGGGCCTCAGTTATGAATTGAGCCCAGGGGAGCCTGGAGACATCCTATACTTACATGACATCAGCAGGCTTAATTGAATCAGTGGATGGGGCCCAGAGAGAAAGTAGGTGATTGACAGGGGTTGCGGGGTGGAACTCAACTTCATTTAGTTATAATTTCACCTGTAGACCAGAGTGCTCCAGAAAGCATAGGCTTAAGCATATTGTGAGTTCAAAAGTCTCTGTGCTTATGGTTTTAATTATCTGTTTCTCACAAATGAGGAGCAGATTTGTTCAGAAGGAAGTGTATGTGTACACTGGAGAGGAAGGAGCGAGCTAGGGACCATGCCCCTTTGCAGTCAGGTCTGTGGCTGGGGAGGAGTTAGAGGGTGTGAGTCAGTAAGGAGAGGGGTTGATGGTTTCTGAATGGAGAAGGGAGGATGGGAGCAGAAACAGCTCTGTACAACAAAACAAAAAGAAATAAAGATAATGCAATGGGAAACCAGGCTGATTCCTCTGGGATATGCATTACTCCAGACTAATCCAGAAGATAACAGCTAGAATGAATTTTTTTTTCTTTTTTCTTTTTTTGATTCTGGGGATCAAACTCAGATCCTTGCTCTTGCAAGGCAGGCAGTGGAACCACTGAGCTAGATCCCCTACTCTACAATGAATGTTTTTATTGAATGATGTGGGCAAAATGGAGTTGAAATGTACTTGGAAATATTGGACTTTCTGAAATCATTTACATTTAATGGTTTAATGTTATGTTCTGGCAGTTCAAGTTAATGAATGAGTTCATTTTTGTATACATTTATCATGCATGTAAAGTTCATGTCATATTCGAGATGCTCTCTTTGAAGAGTCAAGAAGAGTGTATGGCACCTCTTGGGGGCTCTTATGACTCTTTGCCTCTGATTCCATTTACAATTTATGCTTGACTCTCTCTGATTCTGGAGTCAGGAGCAAACGCAGCTAAACCTCCTGAAGTCAGTACGAAGAGAAGCGTAAGCACGTACTCTTCCTTCTCCTTCTTTTGAGTTGTTTTCTCCGTGTTCCAAGTGACTCACACTGGTTAGGCATGAAGAGTCTTTTCACATTTGGTTAATTTAGCTCAGGTATAGAACATTTGGAAGCGAATCGTTTCACTCGATTTTGAGAAGTAACTGTAATCATCAAACAATAAAAAATCTATCTTTCACTTGTTCTTTGTTTTAAATTTTAGAAATAATTTTCTTTTTAAATGAGTAGTACTAAAAAGGCAATTGGTAGCATGTTTCACTTGGGATTAAATAAGGACTCTGCACAATCACCACCAAGTTCACTGGAATCAGAGTCTTTTGTCTGCAGCAGTAGGTTTGTGAAGGCTCTGGCTTTCTTTGTATCTATCCTGTCCACTTATAGCTGAGATGCTTGAAGGTGAAGGCTGCTTGCTTTAACAATTTCGGATAATTCTTGACCATACTTTGTTCATAAATGTGTTCTGCTCTGCTCTTTCCTCTTTAGTAACTCCAACAGTACAGATGCGGGGCATTGCTCCGTGGCCCCTGGATGTGAACAATATGCGTATTCTTTTGTTCTTTCTGTGTTTTGATCAAATTTTATGCTGAGTAGTCTTTGAGAGCATTTAACCAACCTTTGGCTGCTGTTAAATGCATCCGATGAGGTCTGAATTTCAGACATTATATTTTTTAATCTTAGGACAATTACTTTTTATAGATTCTACTTGTTTAATTCCATATCTTTTTGGTGCTTCTGTTCATATTTTCTTCCAGTTTCTTTAACATGCATTATTGTATCAAAATGCAGTCTTTAATACTAAGTAGGATATCTAGCTTTCCTCTGCATGTCCTTATGTGGTTTGTTTTGCTTGGTATTTGATTGCATTTTTGCCTCCTTTCATGCTACTAGTCTGTCATGCACAAAGATGTTTATTGGCTCTATAAGGTGCTGGTTTTCCCAGGGAAGGCTCTATTTTCCCCTCTATGAGGCAGGTAAGTTGAGGACCTCAGCATTTACATCTGAGGGGCTGAGCTTGATCAGGACTAGACTGATGAATTAGAAGGCTCCCTCCACCTCTGGACCTGTCTCTTTCTTTTATGCCTGTCTCTCCCATACTTGTGATTTAAAGCCCCGAAAGATGGGGAAGTTTTAGTCTATTTAGCATTTTTGCCACACACTAAATCCAAATTTACACAACATAATGGGGAGACCAGCCATGTTTCTGATCCAGGCCTATTTCTTCATATGGGACTTTTTCTCAGAATTACCATGGAATTACTGGAGATTTAATATATGTTATAGAAACTCCCTAATCCTGTGCTCACATGTGACATTCAGCAAATGCACTATGGGGAAAACCAGATGAGCACCTAGGGTTACTTTCATTTCCAAGTTGTGTCCACTTGCATAAATGCCACAGTCTTTGTGGGATTCTCTTTCTCCTCCTGTGGTCTTAAGAAGTGGACCAGGTTTGATCTGGAGCATTGCTGACAACCTGTAAACGTCCCAGGGAAGAAGATGGCCCTCGAAGGACAGTTTGATAAAATCCTTTGTTTTGTAACACTTCTGCTTAAATGTTTCCATCATTCACTGACCTCTTTACATGTGATATTTTGGGGGCCAATTCATCTTTTTTAATTGGTCTAACAGAATTTCATTCTTCTATAACCAATTGCATTCTACTAGTAAGTGGAAGTCCCTATAGAGTCAACTTTTAATAAGTGTGAGGCAACTCTATTCCTCCAACCTAATATTTTATGAAGAGTTCTTCATTTATTGTTTTGCAGGAACATCAGATGAGACTGTCACAAAGAAAAATGGGGAAATAAGTGAAAAATAGACTTTAAAAATAAAACTTGTGTGCTGAATGATCAATTATATTACTTGGCATTGCACCACCCCCATGTAGAAATATGTACTAAGAAAGGAGATTGGCCTATAGCTCTGTTTTTGGTTGTGTCTTTCCCTGGTTTTGGAATCAAAGTGACGCTCACTTCCAGGAATGAATTTGGAAGTGTTGTTTCCCTTCAACTCCATTGAAAAGTTTAAAGACTGATAGAAATAGTTCTTCTCTAAATGTCTTGCAGAATTCAGCAGTGAAGCTGTCAGGACCTGAGCTTTTCTGTGTTGGTAAATTTTTAATTATATTTTCAATTCAATTATGATTATAATTGGGTGTTTAAAATTTTTATGTGCTTCGACTTTGGTAATGCATATGTATCTAGATATCTGTCCATTTCTTTTGTGTTTTCCATTTTATTAGAGTATAGGTTCTTCAAATAGGTATTGATGGTCTTCTGGATTTCTGCTGGATCTGTTGTGACTTCACCTTTTTCATTTCTAATTGCATGGATTTGAGTCTTTTCTTTCCTTTTTTTTTAATAGGATACTAGCAAATAGAATACAGAGGGTCATCAAGAAGATCACATACCCTGACCAAGTCAGATTTATTCCAGGGATTTAAGGATGGTTCAACACATGTAAGTCAATAAATGTAATACACTACATTAACAGAGTCAAGGACAAAAACAGTGTGATCATCTCAATAGATGTAGAAAAAGCATTCAAAAAAATTCAAAACCAATTCATTATTAAACCCTGCAGAAAATTGGAATATCTGGTCTTTATCTCAATTTGATAAAGCCTACCTATGAAAAATAGCCAACATTATACTAAATAGTCAAAAACTGAAAACCTTCAAACTAAAATCAGGAGCAAGACAAGGATGTCCACTATCACCACTCCTATTCAGTATAGTTTTGGAAACATTAGACAGCAATTAGATAAGAGAAAGAAATAAAAACAATAAATGTAGGAAAGGAAGAAGTTAAACTGTCATTATTTGATGATGATATGATACTCTACATAAAAGACCAAAAAACTCTGCCAAAAGACATCTAGACTTAATTGACAGATTCAGTAGAGTAGCTGGATACAAGGTAAACACTCCAAAATCAATAGCCTTCTTGTACACAAATAATAGACTCACTGAGAGTGAAATTAGGGAAACATTTGCTTTCACAATAGTAGCTAAAAAAAAAAAAAAAGAAATATCTAGGAATCAATCTAAAAAAGGAATCAAAAGACCTCTACATGGAGAACTACAACACTCTGAAAAGAGATGTCAAAGAGGATGTAATAAAACGGAAAGACATCCCCTGTTCCTGGGTAGGAAGAATCAATATAGGGGAAAATGACCATACTTCCAAAACTGCTATAGAGAGATTCAATACAATCTCTATTGAAATCCCAACAGTATATTTCACAGAACTAGAGAAAACAACCCAAAAATTCATTTGGAATCAGAAGAGACCCAGAATAGCAAGAGCCATTCTAGGCAACAGAGACATGGCAGGGGGTATCACAATCCCCAACTTGCAACTATACTACAAAGCTACTGCGATAAAAATAGCATGGCACTGGCAAAGACACAGACCCAAGGATCAGTGGAATACATTGGAAGATACAGAAATAACTCCAGACAAAGGCTGGGGATTTAGCTCAGTGGTTTCACTGCCTGCCTTGCAAATGAAAAGTCCTGAGTTCAATCTCTGGTACCAAAAAAACAAAAACAAAAAAACTCCAGACATATTCAGCTACCTCATCTTTGACAAAGGAGCCAACCATCTTTACTGGAGGAAAGATAGCCTCTTTAATAAATAGTGTTGGAAAAACTGGATTTCAACTTATCAAAGATTAAAACTAGACTCCTCTCACCTTGCATTAAACTAAAATCAAAGTGGATTAAAGATCTAAATATTAAAACAGAAACACTAAAGTTGCTGCAAGATAAGTTAGGTAGAACTCTTGAAGATATTGGCATAGGAAAAGACTTTATGAAGAAATCCTCAGTAGCATGGACACTAGCACAAAGAATAAACAACTAGGATCACACCTTTTTAAAAAGCTTCTGCACTGCAAGAGAAACCACCAAAAGAACTAAGAGACAGCCTACAATGTGGGAAAAATTTTACCAGCTGTTCCTTGAACAAAAGTCTACTATCTAGGATATATAAAGAATTCAAAAAAAAAAATCAGACATCCCCAAATATAAAGATCTGATTAAAAAATGGGTATCTGGAATGAACAGACATTTATTTCTCAGACAAAGAAATAAAAGCAGCAAATAAACATGAAAAAATGTTCAACATCACTGGTTGTTTGAGCGATGCAGATGAAGACAATGCTGAGATTCCACCTCATCCCAGAAAGAAAGGCTGCTATCAAGAAATCCAATAATCACAAATGCTAGCAGGGTTGTGGGGAGAAAGGAACCCTTCTCCGCTGTTGATGGGAGTGCAGACTGGGGCAACCACTGTGGAAATCAATCTGGAGATCCTGCAAACAACCAGGATGAGATGTGTCATTTGACCTAGCTATTCCCCTGCTGGGTATCTTTCCAAAGGAATTCAAAGAATCGTACCACAGTGATATAGGCTCACACATGTTTATAGTGACACAATTTTTAATAGCTAAAACTTGGAAACAGCCCAATTGCCCATCAACTGGAGATTAGATAATGAAGATGTGTGTTTTTTAAAAAAATAAAATGGAATACTAATCAGCCATAAAGAATGAGAAACTAGAGACATTTATAGCTAAGTGAATGCACATTGAGGCCATACTCTTAAGTGAAATTAATAAGACACATTTGAGTGAATACAAAATAGTGTCTCTGATGTGAAAAATTAAAAGTGTAAATAAGGATCAAAATGTGCAATTGATATTATGTACTAGGAAGAAAAGTTCTAAAGGAGTAGGGGAAGTGGGAGGAGTAGGGGAAAGGTAAGAAGGGAAAAGAATAAATATATGAAAAGGAAAAACATGGAAACAAAGTTTTTGTAAATAGGGAAGGGTGGAGGGTGTTGAAGGGAGGGCAGGGGAATGGGGAAAAAATAAGAACCAAGATATATCATGTAAAGGT
Source organism: Fukomys damarensis (assembly GCF_012274545.1). Taxonomy (NCBI): domain Eukaryota; kingdom Metazoa; phylum Chordata; class Mammalia; order Rodentia; family Bathyergidae; genus Fukomys; species Fukomys damarensis. The sequence continues at coordinate 13,253,201 of NW_022900913.1, forward strand.
ACAAGATCCCTATGATGAATGTAACTGTACTGTATATCTAAAATGCACCAATAAACTTAATGGAAAAATGCACTAATAAGCAGGATACTCCAATAGCCAAATTTATTAGTTTTGGGGAATTATTTGTTAGGGTGATTCCCTGATAAGGACGTACTATAATAATTGAAGTTAAATCTTAAATATTCTAATTGGACCTTAGAAGTCTTAGTGTGAGCTCTTCTTTCACGAGACGCTCTTGACTGCCCCTTTTTCTCCACATTCGAGTGCAGGGGGGCCACAGAGCCCTCTTAAAGCACCAGTGCAGAAGGTAATGATGATATGGATGCAAATTTATGAGCAGGTTGGGACTGTGGAGTCATCCACTGAGTCCCAGGTCCCAGATCTCAGTAATGGACTGTGGTCGTCCTGAAGAGTGGATGGCTATGCTTGTGGTCTCAGTAGACCCTTGCATGGGCTTTGAATAAAGATTCCTTTCGGAATTGACCTTCTAGAGCTTTTTTCTCCTGCTCACTGTACTATTCTGTCTTTTTTCTTCTACTGTATTATCCCTACCTTATTCTCTATGTAAATTCCCCTGATGACACGATTTTTACCTTGGCATTTCAAAAACATGTAATTATTTTATTTGAGTCTTTTAGTAAATGTCCAGTGGCTAGGTGTGAAGCAAAGGGCAATCAGAAACAGCAGGTGATAGGATTTAAACCTAGGTCATTTTACTTCTTTTTTTGTGTGTGTTATTTCATTACATGAATTTCTCCTAGCTACTAGATGCCAGATGGCCCTAGAGGAAGAACATTTCCTTACATCTGGTATATGGTTAAAAGCTTAAGATTCTACACAAAAAATATGCAAAGATTTTTTTTACTCTTTCCCACAACATTCTCCTCAGGGTCTGGCACTCACCAAGGTTAGATAACAAAAGGGGATTTATGTAACATTTCAAAGGAGAGAAAGGCAAGTAGACTCTCTTCTATGGAATGAGGCGATCATCTTCAGAAGTGTGAAGGGTTTGCTGGTCTTGGACATGGCCCACCCCTAATTGCACCAGTGAGTTCCAAATTCCTTCCTGCCTCTCCTTTAGCCTCAGTTTCCCTCATGGATTCAATACCTTTTCTTCCCTCATCGGTCCACTCAGAGGAGACCAGAAAAAATGGAATGACTGGTTGTCATGCAAAGAGAAGAAGAGAGCCTCAAATTGAAGAGTGGCTATTCCCAGGGAAGATGCTGTGATCAGTTGTGAGAAAGACTAGGACGTGGGGGAGTGAGATATGTGGGAAGGATTTATGGGCTCACTGAGGACAGAGATTAGCTGTCCAGGGTGAAGAAAACAACTGATCTAATGTTCTCTTTCGATAATTTAAATGATACGATATCAGCAATTTCATATTGTTCAACCCAAAATTTTGTAACTTTTCTATTGGAAAGCAATAATTTTTGGTAAGGAAAGCTATATGCAGTTAATAATAGGATAAATTAACAGCTCATTTAACAATGAGATGAATTCTGAGAGATGGGCTGTGAGACAGTTGTATTGTTGTGTGAACATCATGTGGGGTACTTAACCAAACCCAGATGGAATGGCCTGCATGGGCTGTGTGTGTGTGTGTGTGTGTGTGTGTGTGTGCGTGTAAAATATATTGTTTGCTAGGGATACTAGGAACAAAATAAGAAATTAAGTCAACAGAAAGAAAATGATGCAACCAAGGCACTTGGTAAATACAGGGTACATAATGCTGCTGACCAACTACAAACTTTTTGTAGTCAGCTTTTTAAATTTATCTAAGTAGAAGCTACACAGTCTAAAGAATGATGAATTATAGTATATAAATTATAGTATATAATTATAGTATATAAATCAGCAGCATAGCCACTAATGATCATTATCAAGTATTATGCACTGTACATTATTATACATGTTCTAGTTTTGTGTGACTGGAAGAGAGGTAGGTTTGTTTTTACCAACATCACCACAAACACACAAGGAACACATTGCATTGTGACACTGCTGGGCAGCAGCACTTTCTCACCTCCATTATAATCTTAGGGAACCTCCAGGAGTCTGTAGTCCAGTCTAGCACCAACTAAAATGTTATTGTGTGGTGGCTGACTATACCTGCACATTTTAAAAAGACAGTTCTTAATGGGCATCTGAATCGAGCAGACTTTTCTCAGACAAAGAAGTAAAAGCAGCAAATAAATACATGAAAAAATGTTCCACATCACTGGCCATTCAAGAAATGCAGATGAAAACAATACTGAGATTCCATCTCACCCCAGAAAGAATGGCTGCTACCAAGAAGTCAACCAATCACAAATGCTGGTGGGGTTGTGGGGAAGTAGGACCCCTTCTCCGTTGTTGGTGGGAGTGCAGACTGGGCAACCACTGTGGAAATCATTATGGAGACATCTCAAACAACTAGGATCAGAGGTCCCATTTGACCCAGCTATTCCTCTGCTGGGTATCTTTCCAAAAGAATTTAAAGAATCACACCACAGTGATATATGCGCACCCATGTTTATAGAGGCACAGTTTGTAATAGCTAAAACTTGGGAACAGCCCAATTGGCCATCAACTGGAGACTGGATAAAGAAGATGTGTTTTTTCTACAAAATGGAGTACTATTCATCCATAAAGAATGAGAAAGTAGAAATATTTCTAGCTAAATGGATGCACATTGGGGGTATACTCAAGTGAAATAAATAGGACACATGAGTAAATACTGAATAGTTTCTCTGGTGTGAAAAACTAAAACTGTAACTAAGGTTCAAATGGTATAAGTGGGAGTGTGAAATAGGAAGAAAATGGCTAAGGGGGGAAGTGGGAAGGGGAGGGGAAAGGAAATAAGGGAAAAGAAAAAATGTGAAAAAAATGAAAAAATGGAAACAAAGTCTTTGTAAATAGGCAAGGGTGAAGGGGGTGAAGGTAGGGGTATGGGGAAGAAACAGGAACCAAGATATATCATGTAAAGGTACAAGATCCCAATGCTAAATGTAACTGTATTGTTTGCTTGAAATGTGCCAATAAATTTAATGGAAAAAAAAGGACAATTCATGACTATGCTGTCTGGACATTTTGAATAAGTACATTCTCGGCCATGCGTTCCCTGTATAATACACTAGCTAGATGCCTGCAGCTGCTCCTGGTGCCCTAGCTATAAAAGCTAACGTCATCACAGGAGTTGTATTGGTGGCTTAAAGAACACTAGCATTTTGCCTTGCTTTGAGCTACCAACGGACCAGGCCTACGTTTCCAGGTCTGCCTTTTTCCTTGTGTCTGGAGTCCGAATTCCCTTTCTGTCTTGAAAACAAAGTGATGCATAAAAAAATACATGCAGCTACATTTTAAACACAGGATGTTCCCTGTCAGAAAATCTGCCACGTTTCTGGAAATGGAGGACCCGACAGTTCCAGGTGAAGGAAGCAGAGAGATTCCATGAATGATGAAAGCTAAACATACAACAGGTTTCCCATAGTTCAGCATTTCAAAATGTATTTGTGGAAGGGCAACATAGAAATGAGGTGCAAATGAAGCTATTTTTAAACCATAATTTTCAGAGCTAAGGCATAAATTCTTAAAAAACTTTGTAAGACCTTTTGTGATATTTTTTACTTGAAAAAATTTAGACAGGATTAGGTATTGTTATTTTTAATTCAGTTTTTTAGAACAAAAGTTTGTCAAAATAGCATGCTTTGCCACCTTTATTATCCACAATTTGTAAAAGTAAACTAAATGTTAAGTCTCCCTAACCATTCTCTGTCAGTTTCCTTTGCTTTTAAATTCATAAACCATCAAATCTCATCAGACCCCTTCCTCCTCCACTCCCTACCACAGGGCGTTTATATAAATGGATCCAAAGCCCTGATTTCTCATCTATTTCTCTGAGCAGATAGTGAGAAATCAGGTGCCTGACACCGGTGATTTGATTTCTTAGAAATGAACCTAGCTAGAACTCTTCTTTACACCGGGGGTATTAGATTTATTTGTAACCTTCCTTGCCAAGTGAACAGTAGTGATATTTACTTGTTCTAATGTGTGTTATAGTTTCAAAGATTTTGTTTGTATCTTGCCAACGTGATTGATCTGAGAAGTACTTAAATGATTGATTAAGAGAAAAATCCACATCAAACTACGAGAAGCTGTCAGGTGTTTGCCTCTACCAGAGCATAAATGTTTATTGGTTGTGAATGTGCAGACCCAGCTAGTGACACAGCCCCTTGCGCTTAAGCTGCCTATTTGCAGCATTGGGTAGAAATCTACCATGGCTGCTTTCAGAGAACACTGTATGTGCTTTGATTTCACTTGAAGCACGGGGTTCAAGTTCCAAACAAATAGCTTAATGTGCCTTCCTTCAGGTAGCAAGGGTCTTTCCAGTAAGCTGGAGCTAAAGCTTGGACCATGGCCATTGAGTTGAGAACTCCTGCCAGGAATTTCTGCTTTCTGCCTTTCTATCCCCGTCCCACCCCATGTGATTGTCAGTCTCCTCTCTAAATAAATACTGAAGATATATTTACACGGCGAAGGTGCGCCAAAATACACAGCTGCCCAGGCTGTTCGCATATCTTGCTTTGGCCCTGGTCAGCCGAAAGAATAATGTGGAAACACATGGCCCTGATGATTTATTTCCCTCGTTCATTTCTTCAAGTGTATTTGTATTAATTGACGTTGGGGAGGTTGGAAAATACTCCTGAATGGTTCCGTTTTCTTTTTCCTCTCTTTTGAGACTTGTCCCAAAAATTACATGCAAAGATCTTTCGACAGTACCAAGAACCGAGTTTCTGTGGCGTGTTTGAAGGCGTAGGGTGGACCTCCTTGGGGAATCTGCTACGGAATGGGCGATTTGGTTGGAAGGGACAGGAAGTAAGGGTTCTCCATCTCCCGGTCTAGAGGAAGTAAGCAGGAGTCACCGATACAGCACGAGAAGGGGCTTTGATGTTCCATCATCTCTGATACCTGATTGCTAATACAGGGTATAACTAAGGAACTCTGCTATTTGCAGCAAAAGTGGGGTCCTGTACACACTGCTGAATGGGCTGCTACTACACGCTTATTCTTGGAGTGTTCAACTTGCAGGGGCCCTTTGATATTTCTGCTCCCCATATTCTTCTCTTCTGCTTCTCTTTACACTGCCTCCTGCAGACAGTGCTGAGTCTCCTGGCAAGTGTCTCTTCAACCACCAAATATTCAGCAGAGAATGTAGACCTTTCTGCCCTATGAATCAGGAAGATGTGGCTTGTAAAGTTACTGTGCATTTCAAAAAGCAGCTGGAATTAATTTTGGAATAAGTTGGCAAAAAAAGAAAAAAGAAAAAAAAAGCTGACATTCTTTTTGGTTTAACGTTGCTGTATGGAGCGTGTAGCCAAGACCTTCATTTACTGAACTTTGTGTGTGTGTGTGTGTGTGTGTGTGTGTGTGTGTGTGTGTGCGCGCGCCCGCGCGCGCGTGTGCGTAACTCTCTACATGCTTCTGGAATATTTTCCATGTGTTGAGCATGGCGCTAGTTGATGTGGGCTGAGAGTGAAGCAGTCATGGTCTCCACCCCGACCAAGCTACAGTCTAGGTGCGATAATTAATTCGTGGCCAGTTTGAGCTGGAGTGCCCCGCTGACAGGGTGCGGAAGACCCACTTAAGGAGGATTGCTGTTGCGGTGTAAAAGGAGAACAGGAGGGAAGGAGTTCATGCTGATTCCCTCAGAGACGCTTCAGCTCAGCTCCTGGTCAGCCTGGTCAGCCTTCTCCTTCTCCTGTGGCTTTCAGCAGCCTCTGCGGGCCTTGGGCGCTGGCACACAGGGGGACTCTGCTCTTCGCTTCCCCTTGGACATGGCGTCCCGGTTCTCAGCACGGATTCTTTGGCTTCCAGCACCCTCCGTTTCTCCTGCTAGTGCAGACTTTCGGGCGCCCGCCCTGGGGTTTTGCAGCACAGACCTTTCCTCTTCCACCCTGGACTCCTTTGACTCCTGGTGTGGGACCCTCACAGGACATGGCCGGGATTCAGGCCCGCACCCGGATTCCTTGGCTCTCTAGTGCGGATAGATCTCTTGCACTCTTCTGCATTTGACTCTGTGAACAAATATTTATAAGCTACTCTTGTAAATGTCTGTGTCCTGCGTTAAATCTGTTGTCTTGAAAACACTGACTACTACTGTAGGATAAACCAGAACTTCCATGTTCCAATCCATAATAACAGAATCCCAGCAAGATGGTTCTTAACATTTGAAGAAAAACTTAAAACAAAACGTACGCAGAACCTATAAAATGGCCTAATAGGGGCACCTCATTTAGTTTAGAAGTTTGGTAGCACTTCCCAGAGTAATGGCCTGCATTTTAGCAGTCTCCTGTGTGAACACAACATAGCTTTTGATGATCTCACCCCTTCCTCGCTACTCACTCTTGCCTCCCTCCTCCTAACTCTTGCTGTTCTACTTTCACATCATTTCTGTGCTTCTCTTTCTTTTAAATTCTACATATGAGAGAAAACACACATTTGTCTGAGTCTGGCTTGTTTTGCTTAACTGGATGATCTTCAGTTCTATTTATTTTTCTACAAATGACAATCTTGTTCTTAACGACCGAATAATACTCCACAGGGCATGTACGCCGCATTCTGGTCCTCCAGTCATCTATACAGGCACATAAAACTAAGTCCATAGGGTAGTTATTGTGAATTGGACCGCAATAAACATTGATATGTAGGTATCTCTATCATATAATGATTTAATTCTTTCAGAAATAACTTTACCAAAGAGTGGTACGGCTATATCAAAAGGTATCTCTATTTTCAGTTTTTGAGGAAGTTTTTTATTGATTCCTGTAGTGGTTGCAGTAATAACCACCAACAAAACAGCTTATAAATGTTCCTTTCCCCTCACAACCTTACCACTATTTATTGATTTTTGTACTTGTGATGATAGCCATTCTGACTGGGGTGAGATGGAATCTCAGTGTAATTTTGATTTGCTTTTCACTGATGGATAAAAAAGTTGGAATTTTTTTCTTATACTTATTGGCCCTTGGATTGTTTCCTCCTGAGACGTGTCCAGTTCATTTGCTGATTTATGATTTGTTTATTTGATTTTTTTGGTGTTAAATTTATTGAGCTCTTTATGTATTCTGAGTATTAATTCTTTGTTAGGTAAGTAGCTGGAGAAGATTTACTTCTATTCTGCACCCTGCTTTTCACGACTTTTTTTTCTTTTTGCTGTGCCAAGACTTTTTAATTCAATGTTCAGTGATACCTTGGTTCATGAATGCTTCTGCTCATGAACAATTCAGTTCATAAGCAGAAACATTTGGCAAAAGTTTGCTTCCATTAGTGAACTTGCACTGGGTGACAAACACAACTGTGGTCATCTTCACCACAGTCATAGAATAAATTAAGTTTGGTAACCAAGGCACCACTACCCTTCCATTTGTTGGTTCTTGCTATTGTTTCCTGTGGTAGTGGAAAACTATTTCAGAAGTCTTCTTATTCCTATGGCTGGAAGCTTTTCCCATATGTTTTCTTCTAGCAGTCTCAAAGTTTTATATCTTATTGTTGGGTTTTGATCCTTTTTGAACTGGCTTCTCTACAGAGTAAGAAGTAGGATCTAGTTTTAATTTTCAACATATGAGTATCCAGTTTTTCTATGTAGTGCTAAGTTCTTTGAGTGACCCGATGATCAAGTGATGTCTAAAGCAATAGGAGGATCCTAGTGGCAGTTCCTCACAGGTGCAGCTTAACAAGAGAGAGAACCATTTGTTTGAAGGTGACATTGAGCAGCCAGGGGACAATGAGTTGCTTTCACCTCATACTTGACTATTTGGAGCATGACAGGAAACACAGCTTTCAGGCCTGTTGGAGAGGACAAGCAGAATCCTGAGGGGGTGGTGAGTTTCAGTGGAGTCAAGAAGTCTGTGGGAGCAGGTGCGTGTGTGTGTGTGTGACTGTATGTACATATGTGACAACCTTGAGATAAATACTGCTTAGAATCAAGTAGAAAAAGGTTAGAAGAGATGTCCTTAAAATTCATACTTTCAGATATTCAACTAAACTTCAAATTTCTTTTGGAAAATGCTTCCCAAGTCACAGTTAAATGATCCAGCGACAGCTCAATCGCTATCTTCCAGTGTAGGCCATTTCACTTTTGTTGGCTCTTTCTACTGGGAAAAAAAAAAGCTGAATATGGTAGACATTCTAACACTCTAACACGTGCCAAGTAAACGCATAGACAAAAGTGCTTAGGGATGTGTGGTGGGGGTGGTAGGCTGAAAGGTTATTTTATTTATGTTTTTCAGAATGAGAATTTATTCATGTAAAGTAGAAAAACTCAATTTGCATTTTGAAAAAGTACATGAAAATCTTAAAACAGTAAATTAGAAACATTTTATAAGGAGGGAATCATAAATGTAATTTGGTTTCTGAATAAACTTTCTAGTAGTTACCTGCTTTGTTTGTTGTTTTTTTTTTTCCTATTTGTAAATATTCCAGAATTTTTCACTTGGCAGGATGAATATCGGCATGCTAGACTCAAATTGAATGAAACAATTATAGGTATTTAAAGTTAATTAAAAATAGAAATTTAATCTTTTTGGATGGATATTGACTTAATCGTATCCTAAAAGTATAGATGGTGTTTTTCTTGCCTTCGAGTAAGTAGGCTGTGTAGGCAGAGAAATAGTGGGAATACTCACTGTGGGTGCATCATTGTACCTATAGTTAATTCTCTACAAGGTTGCTACTGAAAACTTTTATAGAAATCCCCTCCCGGAAGCACTGTCATTGGGCATCAAACACTGCATATGTCTATCTTAGAGAAAGCTATTTGCATGATTAAAATAGCCAAGTTGTCTGAAAATGCCTAGATCTTATCTTTTCAGGAAAGCATTTTTTTAACAACTGTTTTTAATGGAGAATATTTGTTCTTGAGATTTTTTCCCCATGGAAACTTGAGATTAACTTTTGATATTTTTCCTTTCCCCTTCCCCAGTGGAAGCTGTGTATTTTGAGGGCAATCACCTGATTACAAGCAAAACATCCCTAAGGACACATACCTTAGAATGAGTAAGCACTTCTGGTTTGGCTGTAGAGTCCATGGAATCAAACTGACCGAATGGAGAAGGTCCCAGAAGTCCTACAGCTCAAATCTTGTCTAGAATTCACATTTTTTTTAAAGAAAATTTTGCTTGCTGCACTTTGATGCAATAGTACTTCTTCTCTATGAAACTAACATCTACACAGATAAGTGCAGCCAGGTAGTCAAACTGAGGTCAGAGGAAAAAAAAATCGCTATTTTGAGTGAGTTTTGGGTTTATCAATATACACAATGTACGCTTGCATTTTGTGAAAATATCTGTAGCTGAGAAGTAGGTGGATCCCATGATTGCTAAGAATATCGATTTTCTCTCTTATTTTCTTTCTTGTTTCATTTTATTCAAATTTTTGTTTTTCACTTTTAGCTGTACTTTATTTAAACACACCTATTTATCTTTAAATCAACAAAGAAAAAATCATGTACCGCATTTAGCATACACAACCTAACATTTTTAAATGGCTGAATTAGCCAATTGACACATATATTAACTTATACATTTATTATCGTTTTGTGGCAAGAATACATAAAATCTACTTAGCAACTTTCTGGAATACAAGATATTGGTATTAACTATAGTTACCATATTGCATAATAGATGTCCTGAACGTATTCCTCCTGAATGTTTCTATCCTTTGAACAACATCTTCCCACTCCCAGTCCCTGTGACCACTGTTCTACTTTCTTTTTAAAATTTAACATAGAAGTGCAATTATGCCACATGTTGTCTTTCTGTGCCTGCCTTATTTTGTTTAGCATTTGTCCTTCATGCTCTTCTATCCTGCCACAGTTGAGAGGACTTCTCCTTTATAGCGCTGAAGAGTATACCGTTGCATATTTACACTGCATTTTCTTTATCCATTCTCCCATCATGGGGCACTTGTGCTGATTCTGTGTCTTAACCATTGTGTATAGTGCAGCACTGAGCCTGAGTGCAGAGATGTCTCACTGACATTCTGATTTAACTTCATTTAACTTTAAAATATATAATATATACACCTGTGATGAGAATGTAGGTCCATGTGGTAGTCGAAGTTTTTGTTTTTGTCTTTTTGGTGCCAGGGATCGAACCCGGGCCCTTGCACTTGCAAGGCAGGTGGCAGAACCAGTGAGCCAAATCTCTGTCCCCTGAAGTTTTAATTTTTTTGTAGAAACTTTATATAATTTTCCTACAATTGCTGTACTAAGTTATATTCTGCTTGCATTTTTCTCTGATTCTGTGTAGTGCAGTTGATCTCTTCCTTTCTTCCAGACCCTTGCTGTGGACTTATTGAATGTTTGGCACAATGGCAAGTGCTTTTGCATTCAGAGTAAAAGGTACAGTTCTACTCAAGAGCAGGCACAATGACTATTTAGTAAATGAAGGTGGCGGGATGGGCAGTCAACACTTGTGGAAAAAGTAGGGAGAGAGCAGAACCTTGAGTGATATAGAGATTTCTGGTTTAGGCTACTGAGCTGGTAAAAAATATGATTGTTTTGAACTTGACTATATTGGCACCTTATTTCCGAACAGTATTAGGCTCGAAGCTAAGTGTAGTTCTTCAATTTTGGCTCTTCTAACATATTAGTGAAATCTACTTTGCAATTATGAGCAGCTGATTTGAAGACTGGATTCATTCCTATCCCTGTTACTTCGATGAGTGAGAAATTAATTTCCTAGACAAGGAATCATTGCTTGAAAGAGATGTTAACAGTTGGGTTGTTACTGACTGCATGAGGTGACTTACAGGGAAGTTTGGCACATGCCTGATACAGTGGACTAACTCTACTGACAATTTATATAAATTCTGTGCAACTTTTTCCATTCGGACTCAAACAGCACATGGATATATACTCTATGCAAGCACGTTAAGATAAGACTTGGATCTGAGCAAACAGAGGCTTTAAATAAATTTATTATAATTTTATGTGAAGAATTCAAGGGCCTTGAAATGTTTCCTTTTGGAGGACACAACTCTCATGGTTCTGCATGTCTTGTGGGTGAATGACTGGCTGCTTTCATCTGGGACTACATTTTCATGACCGTTTGTGTTGTGAAGAGCTTCGGAAGGGGAGGCTGGCATCACACTCTGCAGCAAAGGCTAGGCGTGCTTACTTCCCATTATGAATGACTTGGGTCCCCTAAATCCTGGGTTCCTTTGCTGTTACTCAGCTGCTATCCCTGCAGGTGCTTCCTGGTTCTCTTTGCATCATTTTCCAAGAAAGGAGGCCTGGAGAACTGGAGCAAAGATGCTGACGCTTTGCCTAATTATTGCTATGAACCACAGACTATACCTTGTCCGTGGCCCAGGAATCCTGTGTCTTCTACCAGTGGTCATGAAACTTTGGCAGGCTAAGTTGTTTGCTTGAAAGTAGAGTGAATTTTTAGATCATTCGCTGTTCTTGAAAATTACTGCATTTTAGAATTGTCTTTTACACTGTGTAGAGTTTCTCTATATTCTACTGTAAAATATGACATTGTATGTTTCCCTGCTTTAAAAAGGTAGAATGCTAAGTTGTTGGTGAAGTAACACAAAACAAAACACAAAACGATTCTACAACATCTGCTTTCCCTTGTGACTTTCCTTGTGACTTTAACTGAATGTGACACCTGTGATACATCTCATTTATTGTATATCACATTTTAAATACATTTCTTAGTAAGAAATATGGGAGTATAAGAGTATGTGTGAAATGTGAATGTTTGTGACCATTCACAGTTCATTTCTTTCCAGTACAATTAATTCATTTAAGCACCATAAAGAAGGTGTTCCTTTTTTGTAATTAAATTTATTGAGGTATAATTTAGCAGTCTGTATTTTATTGCACTGTAAATACAGCACACAGTTTACTGAGTATTGACAATGGAATAAATATGTCTGTAAAACCACTCTCATAATCAAAGTGCAAAGATTCCCACCACTTCCAAATGATTCTATGTATCTCTTTGACCCTAAACAAATTTTGGTAACATGTGAAAGCTCTTTGCATGGGGACATTTGAGAATAATTTTGACTGAGGAGTTTTTGCCAACTAAATATTCTAGTTTTTTCAACTTGCTAAAAGATTTACATTGGTCACTTCTCCATCACAGTAACAAGTACCTGAAATAATCAACTGACAAAGAGAAAACTTTTATTTTGGCTTGAAGTTTTGATCACACTGCTTTGGGCCTGGACTGGCAAAGGAGTCTGTGGGTCACAAAACCAAGTCACCTCATGGCCAGGAAGAGAGAGAGAGAGAGAGAGAGAGAGAGAGAGAGAGAG
>NW_022900913.1:13265542-13330575 GCF_012274545.1 Fukomys damarensis
AGAGAGAGAGAGAGAGAGAGAGAGAGAGAGAGAGAGAGAGAGAGAGAGAAGAGGAAGTGGTGGCTGGGGTTCCACAATCCCCTTTGGCAGGGACAGCATTCTCTAGCAATCGCAAGACCTCCCATTAGGGCCCGCATCATACTGTACCAAGGACCAAGACTTTACCACATGTACCTCTGGGGACACTTAATATTCAAATGATAGCAGTATTAATATTTGATTTTTTTCTTTTGGTTTCTTTGAGTTCCTTTTTTCTTTCAAATGTCTTCTTTTTAAACTTTTCTTTTATATTCCTTAGAGCAAAAAGATTGAATAATATCTTTACAAACTCATATAAATGGAATAAACAATGAATCTGAAACATTTCTAGCATAAGTTGCCTTGCAGAAAAAAATGTCCCAGGAAAAATAAGACTGGTGGTAATGTATTAGAGTATAAAACCGATCATCTAAACAATGAAAAATGATCATGACTGTTTATGTAATGAAATGACAAATTCTATACCAAATGCACATTTCTTTATTCCCATTAATCATGTTTACTGTTAGACTTTTTTTTCCTCCTTTCATGACGGACACATTTCCTGGGGAAGGCTTTGTAAGTGTCTGTCTTCATTTGACTTTGTCATCCATGCTTTAAGATTTTAAGGATAGATTTGGAATGGTGCATTTCTGGTGCCCAGGTAAGGTGCGTCACATTAGTCTTAAAATTAGACCTTTCAAAGTCTGGACTGTGCCCAAGAAGAGCCCAAGAAGTAACTTTCCCACAGCACTAATTGTATGTGGAGGACAAAACACATGTTGTGATTCCAAATGGGAAATAGGGCTAAGTAATGTTTTTGCTAGAGCTTTCATTTTTCATGTAACTTCTGATTTATAAAGCAAGAATTTTCTTGTGAGATTCCCACACCAGTTTGGAGAGTAAATTCGATGTTTCAGAATCAGAATGGATGTTGCTAGTGTCTTCTCTTTGTTCTGCCTAAATATGGGGAAATGGCAAAAGCAGTTGGGAAAACTATAAGATGAAATACTTGAAGTTAGTTATCTAGGATTTGTACAACACTGCTCCAGCCTCTCACTTCTCACTGATGAGGAGCTTTCGCGAGTTTTAGGGAAAAAATACACCAGTATAAAAAGATGGAATAAAGTGTGTTCTGATCAGTCTGCTATTCATCACCTTTGGCATCTGGAAACCCACGGTGTGTGTTTATCTCCGTGTAGCTGCTGCTTCTGGGCTGCTCTGCAGCCTTCTTTTTACTCAAGTGAGACAATCAAAATAAGAAAAACTGGCAAAAAGTGTCTTAAAGACTCTTTCAAAGAGAAGGTTTGGGTTCACCATCAGTCCAAAGATTCCATGTCTCTCTGCAGGCAGACCTGTCGTCACATCCTCCACCACAGCCCTGCCTAGGCGACAACTGATTTGCCTACACTGACACATCTTTATCACCAAGGTGCAGAGTTTATGTTAGGGATCACTTTTGAAGCTGTATTTCTTATGGATTTGAACCAACATGCAATGATGTGTGTATAGAACGATGAATACTTTGAATCAACATGCCGCCAACCCTTTCCAGTACTGAATACAAAGCACCCCCTTTTCCAGAACAGTCTCTCAAAAGAAGCAATAAAGAGTCAGAATGTATGGGGGTGGGGGGCTCCAGAAACCTGCTCCCCTTACACCGACACAGCACATTTTATGACTTTTATTGTACTTGAGAGTATCGTGAAATTGGCTTCTGGGTTTTTACCTATCCCACTATTGTTAAAACAGTAATTAGGATTTATTTAGCTAGAGTGGCAGTGTGGGCTGTGTTTGCTATGACTAGATCCACCCAGTAGGGGGCATCTTCTAATTGTCTCTAACATGCGGTGCCTCAGTGACATTGGCAGCCATCTTGTCTTCCCATGTATTGCAGTCAGAGAGTACTCCATTCCCTCTCTATTCAGCATAAATGTTGTCATGTTTTTAAACATCTGAGATCCCTGTTGAATCGTTCCTGGTCAGTATTTCTCACGCAGTTCATAATGTGGGGTGTTTTGAGCCAAGATAAAACGTTATGTTTTTACTTTTATTTCCTTTGTTCATTTTAAGAAGCATTGGATTAGAAAGGAGGGTGAAGTTTCCATAAGGAGAGAAAGCTAGCTGCAGGAGGCCAGGAGGACCAAATAATAAACAGCTCACTGTGTTGGAGAACTCGGGAAGCAAAGCTCAAGAAGACCGAGGAACTGCAGTGAAGGCCAGGATGAGGCTGAAGGTGGCACCACTGAGTTGCACCAATGCTGCAGTCCATTTGGGGAGCTGACACATAAAGGGGGTGACATTGCCAGGGTTATCCTCTCATTATACAGCCAGAACACACACCAGAAACAGCAAACAGACACAGTGGGATGGAGAGGTTGGTTTTGGGATTTACACCAAATCCAGATGTCTGGCCCGGAGCAGTGAGCTGATAATGCAGGAGTTGCTCTGCGTGGTAAGGCAGTAGGTAAGGCAGGCAACAGGGACTAGAAATCCAGAGGGACGGTGTGAAGGCCCCAGAGCCTACTACTCCTGGGTATGGAGAGAAAAGATCAATAACTGTGGTCAAAGATGCTGAGAAAGAGCGTCAGGCTCTCAGCATGGGGCCGAGCCACGGCCGCGGGACACAAGAATGAAGGTTCAGTTCCAGGCCTAAGCTCTGCCCAAGACCTCTTCTGTACAGATGTGTACAAGTGACATGCAGTTTCGTTTGCATTAAAGACTCAGTTTTCAGAAAGTTAAATTCTGCCTAACTAGGATGGGTTCATTAGTGGTCAGCTTGAGTGGGAACGCCGACCTGAAGAGGCGTGGAAGATTCACTGAGGATTGTTGCCCAGATGGCATAAAGGGAGAAAGGGAGGGCAAGATTGCAAGCTGCTGGTTTTCCTGGAGAAGCTGCTTTTCTTCACAGGAGCTTTGACTGCTGTCTTCCTTTGGGGGAGCTTCAATCCTCTTCATCTTGGACGTCGTCTCCTGGCTTTGAGTGCAGATCTCTTGGCCTTCTGGCTTAGATTCTGCCCACACCGGCACAGACTTTCCAGCTTCTACCACTGGCCCTTGGGTTTAGTGGTGTAGATTCCAGATGCGGACTTGCAGGGGGCACTGCCACACGTTCCAAGCCCTTGACCGGACCTTTGGGTGTCAGTGTGCAGACCGTTTGAATGCTTGTACATCTGACTCTTGTAAGCATTGGCCAGTTCACTGGTTGATACTTAGGGTAATTGGACAGATGTGGAGAAGAATAAGTTTCTGATGCAGAGTTCAGTGAAATATATTTGTAATTATAAAGAAAAAGCAGAGTGACACTACACTCTTACACTAGTAAAAGGTGAAAAATTTATGTTATCTGAAGAGAAATCAGAGTAAGATGCTATTAAAATAGATGACAATGCTCAGGTTAAACAGAAGTGTGGTCTCTTCAAAGTGCCATTTCTTTACATTAAAGCCTAGAGAGAGTTCCTCATTAACACACTCATTAGTTCATTTATCCACTCATCAAATGTTTATTAATGTCTACTCTGTGTGTGTTTAACATCTTATAGTCTCAACTTTAATTACTTTCTTTCATCTTTTGTCTGTTTTGATTTTTTAGTAATGGGAAGCCAATCTCTGATAGTATCAGCAATTAAAAATGGAGCCACTGTTTAGATGAGTTCAAACTCTGGGGAATGACCAAACTTAGTAGAAAATATTGATGACAATAGAGAGCATCAGAGAATGATCATAAGATTCTGAGGCGATGATCTGTGGATAAAATATTGATTGAAAATTTAACCGAACCACTTATCTAGGAGAATGGCAAGGGAGGACATTTGCACAGAAGTGGTATGGACCAGACAGCCCTATACAATTTGGTCAATGTCCTTGAACTATAACAAGATATCAGTATGGCGGCTTCCTCTACATTTATTATTTGAGATAATTTTAAGAGGGAATACTCTCCCACTCTCTCTCCCTCTCTCCTTTATTTTCTTACTTCCTCTCCCCTGCTCTCTCTCCCTTTCCCTCTTCCTCTCCCACCCCCTTGACTCGAATGGTTTGCCAGAAATAAAATTCTAAAAGGTTTTCCTTACTCTCCTACTGTATTTGTAGCTTGTGGTTTGTTGAGGCAACCATTGTATTCTCCTGAAAGTATGGCTACTTTTATTTGGTTCTGTTTTTAACACACTGTGTGTGTGAGCACGGGATGTGTTTGGGTTGGCAGGGAATAAGAGAGGACTCAGGAGTGATCTTCTGTAAACTACAGAGCAAAGATTATTTTGAGTAGCAAATTATTTTCAATTATAAATTATTTGCAGGAGGTTTTACAGTTTCTTTTTTCTCGATATGAACTATTTTATTTAGATAAAAATTTTATTGAAAGAAGACAAGGTAGGGAGTTAGAGAAGGATTTTTTAAAAATTATGTGTGAAAGACTTTGGGTAGTGAGTGAGAAAGACAATGGTATTGGCAGTGGAGAAATTCATGGAGAGGGAGCAAGGAGGAAGTTTCTGAATGGGAAGTGAGAGAAGGACTGATCCACTGTGCCCTGGTCCACCCCACCCTGCCTCTCCTTCCCACCTTTTCAGGATGCTTTGTATTTATACATTTCAGTGTCTTTCCAGTGACCTGAAATACCTGAACCAGCTTAGTGGAGCACAGTGCCTTTTCTGATGGGCCCCTCCCTCTTTTACCTTTTCTGCGGGTAGAGAGGAGGGAAAAAAGTGTAAAAGCCAAAGTGTTACAAAAACTTATGAGATATATTTATTTTTATTCTCTTGGTCATTAATGTCCTTAATGGCTTAATGGCTCATGGAGATTATATATATATATATATATATATAAAAGCTTTCCTGATTTCTAGGACCAGGTGAATACTAATGTTATGCTGTCAAACACATGTAAAGTATGTAAATTTTACTCTAGCTTGACTAAAGGAAAGCACATGGAAATAAAATTTACAGATGGACTGATCGTGCCTTTTGCTCTACCCAAGGGGCCTGTGCCCTAAATAAACAATGAAATGGGGCTCCTGAAGCTGTGACCTCCCAGTTTCCTTCCTGCTTGTCCTTTTAGTGTGGGCCTCTCATG
Source organism: Fukomys damarensis (assembly GCF_012274545.1). Classification (NCBI taxonomy): domain Eukaryota; kingdom Metazoa; phylum Chordata; class Mammalia; order Rodentia; family Bathyergidae; genus Fukomys; species Fukomys damarensis. The sequence goes on from NW_022900913.1 coordinate 13,270,631, forward strand.
GGCTGATATCCGGTGTTATTTACTTAGCTAACCCATCTACCCACAGATAGTCCAGCCTGTGGTCCCGAATGCTTACCATTTCTTCTGCTTTTTTTCTTCTTCTCATAGATCAGGGTTTCCATCTGGTGTCATTTCCTCTAGTGTGAAGAACTGCCTTTAGCATTTCTTATGTGAAATTTTGTTTGCAATAAATCCTCTCAGCTTTTGTCTAAAAATGGGTTTAATTTGCATTCATGTTTTACAAAATAAAAAGTTAACAGATTTTTCATGTAGCATTGTAAAGATGCCATTCCTTTACCTTTAGTCTTCTTTTTTTCCTCATGAAAAGTTAGCCATTAGGTAGCCCAGGCTGGTTATGAACTTGTAATCTTCCTGCCTCAGCCTCACAAGTGCTATAATTACAGACATGCACATAACACCTGGCCGAGGCACCACTCTTATTCCTGTCCTCCACAATGTAAAATGCCATTTTTCCTGGGGGTGGTTTTAGTATTTTTCTTTTTAATTATTGGTTTTAATCAGTTTGGCCATCAGGTACATAGATATTTCCATCTCAGATGGTCTTACTTGAGGTTTGCAATTTTTTGTATTTTATCATTTTGGGCAGCATTTTAGCTATTGTCCCTTCAAGTATTATTTCTTTCTTATTTTGATCTCCTCCTGGCCTCAGTTGCACATTGTTTATATCATAAAGTATTGCGTGACAAGTCTTATATACCCTGACATGAGTATTTAATTATTTATTTTCTATGTTAAGATCTTTACATTATTTGATTAGTTCTTTTATAGCTCCAGTCTGCAGTTGAGATTATTTAATGAACTTTTTGTTTATGATATTATCACTTATACAATTTCCAGTTGATTCTCTTTTCTTATTGGTTTCTATGTCTGAGTTCAGATTTTGTATCTGATCAGTTTTGTCTCCTTTATTCTTTAAATTCCGTTTCAGAAATTTACTAAGATTTTAGAGTCTTAGCTTGACAATTTCAGGTTCTAATCTCCTCTGTTATAGAGACCATTTTTTTGGTTAGTTATGGTCATATGTCATTCAGATTTTGTGTTTGGTAATTTTTGATTACTGTTAAACATTGGTGGATAAACCATCTGGATTAAGATATCTTCTTCAGAAGAGTGTTATATTTCATTTTGGGAGACTACGATGTTACGAGCATAGTCCCTTGATCTCTTGTAAGCTTAGTTTTAGGCTTTTTTACCATTAAGTTTATTGGTTTAGGTATACAGTACAGTTACATTCTTCATCAGCATCTTGTACATTTGCATGATGTATCTTGCTTCTTATTTTTTCCCCATCCCCCTGCCCTCCCTTTAACCTCTCTACCCTTCCCCATTTACAAAGACTTTGTTTCCATGTTTTTCCTTTTCTCATATTTTTTCTTCTATTTTAGAATTCCCTTAGTCCTTTGCCATAACTTCATGACATGTGTTTCTTACTCATGAAGTGAAGACCTTCTAAAGTTTTAAAGAAAAAATGTGTTTATCCAGCCCTTCTACCATAAACACACTTGAACTAGAGGTTCTCCCACCACTAGGTAGCAGCTGAGATACTTTTTAGTTCTCTACCCTTTTGGGTGCAGCTCTTTCTTGGGTTCTTCTGACTCTGACCATAATGTATGTACTTTAGCTAAAAACTACAAATTTCAGGAAAATCAATATACACATTAGCAGATACTGTATCCCTCATTTCTGAATTAAAAATAAAAATTCTTGCTAGAATGTCTGAATGGCAAACTTTGTGTCCTTTTCCAAGCAGGGTAGTTTGGTTTTTGATGTCTATTTTCTCTGTGCACTGCAGTAATCTTGAGAGGACCAGCTGAGGAAGCCAATGAACTGTGGCTCTCTTCTTGTGTGCCTGACTTCACACAAGCAATTGCATCCTTTTCAGTAGCTGTCTGCTGTCAACTGCACCAGTGTCTACTGACATGGATTTCTAACGTGTTGTCTACAGTTTATAATCCTTACTATGAGAGGTTTAGGCTGATACAAGCTATTTAACCTGGATAGAAGCAAAACTTTTTCATGAACTAATATTTAATATAAAGTGACTGTTAGGCTTTTGTTATGTACTGTGCAAGAGTTTAACCTACATGACCACCAGCACACATAATGATGCTATATGACAGGAATCACCACCACCATTGCTATTGTCATCCTCTTCCTCACCCTCCTTATCAACCTTATTATTTTGCTAAATAATAAATTGAGATGCAGAGTAATAAAGACATATGCCCAAGTTTATAAAATAAGGAAACAGATGCAGGATTCAGTGCTACATATACGGAATATAAAGTTTGTGGCTATGCCAATGATTCTCAGACTTGGCTGTGGAATGACTTTTCTTGGAGAGTTTGAAAAATATAGATTATTGGTCTCACTCCCATGAATTTTTAAAAAATAATCATCCTAACTATGCATTAGCTATTGAAATTTGAGACAATTTCCTGTGATGTCTGCAATGTGCAGCTAAGATTGAGAAATATTGTTCTCAGCTGTATTTCCCAGGATACTGACTAATACCATAACTAGGTCAGTTAATGTTAATCTTATTTTTTTGGCTTTATGGGTAACCATAGGATGGAAAGATGTTTCACGTATTTATCATTCTGATACCTGATGATAGACAGTGAATGAAAGTCTTCTTGACCATTTCAGAGTAATTTTGAAAGAATCAAATCTTTCCTAAAGATTCAGAAAGGGTTCTGTTTATGAATGCAATGAATATTTATATTTAGATTGCCTTAAGAAATTTCTTGCTTGTTTTGTGATTAAAAAATAGGTAACTTTTCCAAGAGCAGTTAGAATACTTTTAAAAATTTCTATGAATCACTACAAAGAAAACACATGTACTAGAAAAAGACAACGAGGGTCACAACACCATGAGACCCAACAGAGCAAATCAAATAGGCAAGGCAAGAAACTAAAAGGAGAGGGGGAAAAAGTAAAAAGAATCAACAAAAGGACAATAACATGGCCATAATATGTCAATACATATCAGTTATAACTATCAATGTCAATGGCCTCAACTCACCAATCAAGAGAAATAGACTGGCCAAATGAATTAGGAAGCAATATCCAACAATATGTTGTATGCAAGAAACACATCCAGTGCAAAAAGAAGCCCACAGACTAACAGTGAAAGGATGGAAAACAATTCTCCATGCAACAGGAGCCCAGAAAAAAATAAGGGTAGCTATCTTGTTTGAAGACAAACTAAATTTCAAACCAAAACTGATTAAGAGAGACAAAGAAGGCCATTACATCCTTGTAAAGGGAACAAATCAAGAGGAAGAGATGGCAATCATAAACATATATGCACCAAATATTAATGTCCTTAACTATATAAAAAATATTAAGTAACATGAAAAAACAAATAAGCACTAATACAATTGTAGTGAGGGATCCAAATAATACAATATTACAAATAGATCATCTAGGCAAAAAAATCAACAACAGAATACTAGAACTGAACCAAGCTTTTGAACATATAGATTTAATAGATGTATATAGAGTGTTCCACCCCACAAAATCAGAATATATATTCTTTTCAGCTGCATATGGGTCATTCTCCAAGATAGACCATGTACAATCTCATAGAACAGGTTTGAATAAATGCAAAGGGATCAAAGTTATCCCCTATATATTATCAGATGATAGTGCAATCAAGCTGGAGATCAATAGCATAAGAAACAATAGGAACTTCACAAACACATGGAAATTGAACAACACTCTCCTGAGCAATCAATGGGTCACAGAGGAAATAAAAAAAGAAATTAGACAGTTTTGACAAATAAATGATAATAATAGTACAACATACAGCAATCTGTGGAACACAATGAAAGCAGTTCTACATGGAAAATTCATGGCATCGAATGTCCACACTAGGAAAGCAGAGCGAGCTCAAATAAACAACCTAATGATGAATCTTAGCTTCTTAGAAAAACAAGAGCAAGAAAAACTTAAAGCTCATACAAGAGAGGAAATTATAAAGATTAGAGCAGAAATCAATGCAATGGAAACTAAGAAAAATGATACAAAAAAATGAATAAATTGAAGAGTTACTTTTTTGAAAGAATAAATAAAATTGATAAACTCTTAGCTAATCTTATCAAAAAATGGAAAGAAAAGGCTCAGATCCATGCAATTAGCAATAAAAAAGGTGAAGTCACAACAAATCCAACAGAAATCCAGTGGATTGTCAATACCTACTTTGAGAAACTATACTCCAATAAAATGGAAAACAGAATAAATGGACAAATTTGTAGATACTTATAATAACCAAAGTTGAACAAAGAAGATAAAAAATTCTAAACACTCCAATCAAAATCATTGGAATTGAAAATGTAATTAAAAATTTACCAACATAGAAAAGCCCAGGTCCTGATGGATTCACAGCTGAATTTTACAAGACATTTAGCGAAGAATTACTGCCATTACTCTTCAAACTTTTCAATGAAATTGAAAGGGAAGCAATACTTCCAATCTCATTCCTGGAAGCAACTATCAATTTGATTCCCAAACCAGGGAAAGACCCATCTAAAAAAGAGAACTACAGGCCAATCTCCTTAATGAATATAGATGCAAAAATCCTTAATAAGATTCTAGCAAACAGAATACAGAGGACCATCAAGAAGATCATACATCCTGACCAAGTTGGATTTATTCCAGGGATGCAAGGATGGTTCAACGTATGTAAGTCAATAAATGTAACACACTATATTAACAAAGTCAAGGACAAAAACCATATGACCCTCTCAATAGATGCAGAAAAAGCATTTGACAAAATTCAACACCCATTCACAATAAAAACCATGCAAAAAATTGGAATACATGGTCTATATCTCAATTTAGTAAAGGCTATCCATGAAAAACCAACAGCCAACATCATATTAAATGGCCCAAAACTGAAAACCTTCACCTTAAAATCAGGAACAAGACAAGGATGCCCACTATCACCACTCCTCTTTGATATGGTTCTGGAAATATTAGCCACAGAAATTAGACAAGAGAAAGAAGTTAAAGCTATAAAGACAGGAAAGGAAGAAGTTAAACTGTCATTATTTGCTGATGATAAGATTGAAGACCTCAAAAACTCTACCAAAAGACTTCTGGACTTAATTGATGCTTTTAGCAGAGTAGCTGGATACAAGGTCAACACCCAAAAAATCAATAGCATTCTTGTACACAAATAACAGACTCACTGACAGAGAAATCAGGGAAATAATTCCTTTCACAATAGCATCGAAGAAAATGAAGTATCTAGGAATCAATCTAACAAAAGAAGCAAGACTTCTACACTGAAAACTACAGCACTCTGAAAAAAGAGATTGAAGAGATATAAGAAAATGGAAAGATATCCCCTGCTCCTGTGTAGGAAGAATCAACATAGCGAAAATGGCCATACTACCAAAACTGCTATACAGATTCAATGCAATGCCAATTGAAATTCCAACACTATATTTCACAGAACTAGAAAAAAGAATCCAAAAATTCATTTGGAACCAGAAGAGGCCTAGAATAGTAAAAGCCATCCTGGGCAACAGACACATGGCAGCAGGTATAACAATTCCCAATTTGAAACTATACTACAAAGTCACTGTGACAAAAACAGCATGGTACTGGCAAAGAAACAGACCTGAGGATCAGTGGAACATATTGGAAGATGCAAAAACAACACCAGGTGTACTCAGCTACCTCATCTTTGACAAAGGCACTGACTGAATATCCCCACTGGAGACAATATAGCCTCTTTAATAAACAGTGTTGGAAAAACTGGATTTCAACCTGCCACAGATTAAAACTAGACCCTTATCTTTCACCATGCACTAGACTAAAATCCAAGTGGATTAAAGATCTAAATATTAAAAAAGAGACACTAAATTTGCTGGAAGATAAGTTAGGCAGAATTCTTGAAGACATTGGCATAGGAAAAGACATTGTGAACCTTAGTAGCATGGGAACTATTAGAAAGAATCAACAACTTGGATCTCATCTTATTGAAAAGCTTCTGCACTGCAAAAGAAACCATCAACAGAACTAAGAGACAACCTACAATGTGGGAAAAATTTTTTACCAGCTGCTCCTCAAACAAAGGACCATTATCTAGAATATATAAAGAACTCAAGAAAATCAGCCCCCCCCAATATAAAGACTCAATTCAAAAATGCGCATCTGAAATGAACAGACATTTCTCAGAAAAAGAAGTAAAAGTAGCAAGTAAATATATGAAAAAATGTTCCACATCACTGGTCATTTGAGAGATGCAGATGAAAAAAACACTGAGATTTCACCTCACCCCACAAAGAATGGCTGCTATCAAGAAATCACACAATAACAAATGTTGGCGGGGTTGTGGGGAGAAAGGAACCCTTCTCCATTGTTGGTGGGAGAGCAGACTAGTTCAACCACTGTGGAAATCAACATGGAGATACCTCAAAGACCCAGCCATAGCTCTGCTGGGTATCTTTCCAAAAGAATTAAAAGAATCATACCACAGTGATACATGTGCACCTATGTTTATAGCGGCAGAGTTTGTAATAGCTAAAACATGGAAACAGCCCATTTGCCTATTTGTTGGAGACTGGATAAAGAAGATGTAGTTTTTCTATAAAATGGAATATTACTCAGCCATAAAGAACGAGAAAATAGATTCATCCATAGGAAAATGGATACATATTGAAGATATACTCCTAAGTGAAATAAATAAGTCACACATGTGTAAATACCGAATAGTTTCTCTGGTGTGAAAAACTATAATAGTACATAAGATCCTAATGAGATAATTGACAATGTGAAATAGGAAGAAAAAGGCTAAAGGTGTAGGGAAAGTGGGAAGGGTAGGGGAAAGGTAATAAGGGAAAGAAAATAAAACATGAGAAAATGAAAAAATGGAAATAACGTGTTTGTAAATAGGGAAGGGAGGAGGGGATGAAGGGAGGGCAGGGATAAGAGGAAAAAATGAGAACTAAGACCTGCCATGTAGAGGTACAAGATCCCAATTATGAATGTAACTGTACTGTATACCTAAAATGTACCAATAAACTCAATAAGAAAAAAAAAGAAAACACATGGTCAGTTATTAGAATATATAACTTTTTGATGTCTTTTGATTATTTGGGGCACTTAGCTATTTATTTCATGATAACAAAGTAATAAAAAGTAATACATTATGGAAGATGATAAATTAAACCAGAATGTTCTGGGACCACAGTTTCAGTTTTATATGTTATCTTGGTCAAAGTGACCTAAAAGAATCTCTCTGCCTAGGCCTCAATTTTTTATGATATAACATAAATTTTGGAATTGAGGCTCTTCTGGTTCAAACATTTTACAAATATCAAGTTAATTTTCTGCCTGAAATACATTCATTTGCATGTTGTCAAGAGAAAAGAGCCCTTATCAGAATGAGGCATAAATGCAAACATTTATGCAAATGTATGTGAAGATGCTTTTAACTTGTGTATCTCTGTTAGTGATTCAACCCTGTTGTAAACAAATGGTTTGGAAGCAGAGATTGCTAAAAGCTGAGTCCATCAGAGAAAATTCCTGTAGGTAGAGGAAATGAAGAACAGTGGTATAGTGTAAAACATACCCAGTGAGTCACATCTGACTCTGTGTGTCAGGAGGTAAGCCAGCATGGCTTTGTTGAGAAGTCCCGTAATGCCCTGCCATGTTTCCAACTGACATGAGATATTGGCACTGTGTTGCCCACATTGAATCCCTTCTTTCCAGAATGGTAGCACAGACTTGCTTTAGTCAGGGTTGCTGTTCTTGCTGAGATAGCTATGGCTGTGATAGAGAGGTAATAACCCTGCCAAGAAAGGCTTATTTGTGTTGGCTGGCTGCAGCGTAGAAATCGAGAACAATAGGTGGGATAATACACAGTGGTGCTCAGAAGCAGTTTTTCATTGACCTGGGGATCATTCGTAGGTTCAACACAAAGCTGTTTCCACTGGTATTTAAACATTTGGCAATCGACAAACAGAAACTACTGGATGTCCTGGTGCTCTGGCATTGGTTCAGTGGGCAGAACATTGATTAAACCAGAATGAAAAAAAAATTCGTATTTCAGTGTACCTGTTTTGCTATTGACTGTTCTTGCGGATCTGGACTCATTTGTCAGCATCTTGGTGTGCGTGTGCGTGTGTGTGTGTGTGTTGGTTTGCTTTAGATGTGGAGTCCAGAGATGGGGAACCTTTGAAGAGATGACTCTGAAACATTTAAAGAAACAAAAGTGAAAAAGCAAAGAAATAAAAGTGATGGTAAACAAAGCCAAAACCACCAGAACAACAACAGAAAAGACACACACAAAAAAGAAGAAAAATACGGGAAAGCTCAGTGACAACATATATTTATGGGACGATAATCAAGGCAGAGTATTTGAGATATGTGTGACCCTACCTTAGGAGCACCAAAGGAATGAAAAGAGAAAGGATGGTTGACCCGTGGATTTGCTGGCTATGTTATATATTACTTTGCTTTGTATGACTTGAATGGTTTTCATCACACAAGCATTCAGTTCTTTTATGTGTAAGTCCAGATGAACAGTTTCTAGGTGAAATTTGAGCTGAATTCCACTCTTTGAGCAAATCCTTCAGCATTCAGGACCCCTTTTTTTCTAACTCTTATTTGGTACAAATGGATGTACTGTGGTAGGAATCGAGAGAGAGAGAGAGAGAGAGAGAGAGAGAGAGTCTATTGTGAGCTTTGATTATTTACCCTTGAGCAGCATTTTTATGTAACTTCATTTTAACGTTTATATATATGTATATATGTATAATCCATATATATATTGGATGATATCCAGATGATATTGGAAATAGCATGATTAGACAGTGAGAATTCCAGGGTCTTTTAGACCAGAGGTGTTGAAAATGTCATATAAAAGTAATCCTATCTATGTTTTTCTACAAAATGGGAGAAGCTATTTTCAGGTTGGATTAAATGAGTAGCTCCTTTTCTTTGCCTGCTGCTACAGGGGTCCACAGGCTTAAATTGTAGAACATTGGCTTGTGGAGAGGCCCCGGGGTCAGGAAGCCCTGAAAGAAGCTGCATCCAGAATGCAAGCTCTAATATTTATGAGGAATTCAGGGTGTGCTGGGTGCAGGTCTAAGCAGTGCTTCTCATGCTGACACATGTGTGTTACCCGCTTCATTACGGGAAGGGCAGCTGCTGTCCTCAGCCAGAGGCTCTGTGTAGAAAGGAGACTCAGCTGTGCTCAGATACTGACCACAGACTCCTCCCTCCTGTCGCCTGTCTCTAGGGGAAATTCTTCAACTCCCTGGGTCTCGGTATATGCGACTCTGTAGTGTCAATGATAAAATACCTCCCTTGTCTGTGTTTATAAGTTCTAAATGAGACAGTTTATTCAGGTAATTAAAAGAGCCTTCTTTCAATGTTAACTATTAGTAAGATAGCGATTTTATTAGAAAGAAACAGAAGTAAAAGGACTTCAATTATTGAATATGTAACAGGGCCCTAACACAACAGGAAATTTCATGTTTGGATGATGTATCAGTAGGGTAGCAGACAAGAGAATATAGGAACGAACAATTCTCAGGGTGGAAATAAATTAACGATTTTGGGGAGGATGGAAGTTATTTCTTCAACTTCTGAGCTATAGGCTCAACAGAATTTATTGCTTTTCTTTTAGAGATATTTGTATTGTTTTTGTTTTTGAAGAGTAAGCTCCTGGAGGTGAGGTCCAAGTCTGACTCTTCTTTTGTCCTTGGTAAAATATCTACAGTGCAAGGATGCAAACACACTTTGGATTGTAATGACAATAAAGGTAAGGGGTCTTGTTTTTTGGAGTTTATTTTAAAATACTAGATTTTGGTGGCCTAATATATACAGCAGTCCACATTGCTCTCTGTGCCTATCCATTACTATTTAATTTACTGCCTTTTGAAGATAATCTTAACAGTTTGGTTGAGGATTTTTGGTGTTCATTAGGGGGATTGGCCTCTAGTTTTTTTTGGGGGGGGTCCTTCTCTGGTTTTGGTATCAGGGCAATACTTGCTTCCTGGAATGATTTAGGGAGTATTGCTTCCCTTTCTATTTTACTGAAGAATCTGAAGAGAATTAACAGTAGATCTTCTCTAAATATTTTGTAGAATTCAGCAGTGAATCCCTCAGGACCAGGGCTTTTCTTTGTTTGTAAGTTTTTAATTACATTTTTTGATTTCATTGCCTGATATTGGGCTGTTTAGAATTTTTATATCTTCTTGATTCAGCTTTGGTAATTCATATGTATCATTTCTTCTGTGTTTTCCATCTTATTAGAGCATAGTTTCTCAATGTAGGTATTGGTGATCATCTGGATTTCCCCAGGATCTATTGCGATTTTTACCCTTTTCATTTCTAATTGTATGAATTTATTTTTTCTTTCCTTTTGTTTTTTGATAAGGTTGGCTAAGGGTTGTGGAAATTAATATGGAGATTCCTCAAGGAATTAAGGTTAGAGGTCCCATTTGAGCCAGCTATTCCCCTGCTGGGTATCTTCCTCCCCCAGATTAAAAGTATCATACCACAATGATATATGCACACCCATATTTAATAGCAACACAGTTTGTAAGAGCTAAAACTTGGAATCAGCCCAAAATGCCCATCAAGCAATGAATGGATAAAAAGATGTGGGTTTTTAATACAATGGAGTACTACTCAACCATAAAGGAAGATATAAACTCGAGACATTTATAGCAAAATGGATGCAACTTGAGACTATACTCTTAAGTGAAACAAATCGGACAATGCGCAAATATCAAGTTGTCTTTCCAGTGTGAGAAACTGAAAGGGTAAATAAGAACCAAAATGTATAGTAGATAATATGAAATAGGAGGAAATTGTTCAAATGGAAAGGGAAACTGTGAAAGGTGGTGTGGGAAAAAGGAAGGGAAAAAGGAAAAAAATGATAAAAGAAGGAAAAAATGGAAACAAAGCTTTTATAAATAAAAAGGGTGGGGGTACTGAAGGGAGGGAAGGGGATTGGGTGAAGGGAATTGGTGAAATAGAGGAGTCAATATTTATCATGTACAAGTACAACTTCCCTTTGATGAATTGTTATGTATATTTAAATAGTACCAACAAAATTAATAAAAATATTTCAAGACAAAAGTTTAGTTGAAAATGATGGAATTATACCATTTGACACAAAGCACATTCATTTTATTTACTAGAAAATTACTGCAAGCTTAATTTGATACAAGCCTTAAAATACTATCATATTATAATAAATTCAATCACTTCTAATTAAAACATTGGTGAAAACATTTTGTCAGATGTGACAGAAAAGTTTCTATTCAGATTTATCCTAAGATCTGCTTCTCATGTTCCCAAGTTCTCTTTCTTTGCTATCTATTTCTCTCATTTTTCTTCTCTTTTGCTTTATTTCATTATTTGTAGGCCTTGGAATTCAACCCAGGGCCTTGCCCATGCTAGGCAATTGCTCCACTCCCAGGCTACCCCCTTAACTTATTCCCTCACTCTTGAGCCAGATTAAAATCTGTTCATGCGAATGCTTCCTTCGGCTTCCATCAGGCCTCTCATTAGTATAACAGATGTACGTAAGCTGTCATACATTTATATATTAAATGTTATATATTATATGAAATATTACACATATACAAAATAGCACTATATATTACGGTATGCTAATACTAATATGCACACTATCTATATACTGACATTACATTCCATACACAATAGTGTTGTGATGTTTTCAGGATAGAGGTAGTGGGAAAGAGGTAGAAAAATGGATATTGCTATCTATTTGTACATATTAGCATATACGTGCCAATACATATTATTACTATTGTATGCTTATGTCTACCTACCCTGTATTTAGTTTGCCAGTAAATCTGCTTGCTCAAGGTTGAATGAGAGCCATTATGAATACTCCTGCTAACGAGGTCTTACTGCTCTCTGACACTCACCCTAGGTCTACTTCTAGTTTCATGTATTTCCTGTCATGGTCTCCAGTTGTCTGGGAGAGGTGCTGTAGCTCTTTGTACCTCATTTTGCCTTGAGAGGCTCTGTGTCTTCCCCGCTTGCCAAGTATTCTTTTCCAGGGTCTTGGCCACTCTGAGGCACAGCAAGCTTGTTTGATCCTCTTGTTTAGGAAGTGACCTCTGAAGGTTTTTATAGAACTGTGTCGTATCCTTGAAGAAAAACAAACTGCGTAAGTGTTGAAGCTCAGCTGGTTTGGCAGGCAGGTGTTTGACCTGTGAAGTTGCATAAGGTTGCATGCTCAGAAAGGCCCTGAGCTTGATTTATTTCTCAGTTATTTTGATATTATTAATCACTTTTGACCATGAAAACCCCACATTTTCAGTTTTCACCAGTCGCTCAAGATTATAGTGGCAGTTCTGTTTCCAAATACTATAAGCATCATTCTGAGTTACCGAAGGTCACAGGACCACTCCTAGGGCTGTTTCTGTGACATTACCAGGGATAGCACAATGTGCTGCCATTGTTTGGATCAGTAGAGGATTAAATGAACTCTGTTTATCTGAAGATGTTAAAGCATCCTCACCCCACGTTGAGACACATACCGAAATAGTTGGGCCTTTCTCAGCCCTATCATCACATGTGATAAATATGAAAACTTACGTTGATGCTTCACTGTATGCAAATAAATTCTTGACGGAATCCCGTTAAAGTCTATCATTTATAATTAGGTTTATGATGTATGGTTAAGTTTCTTTAATTCTAAGGTATCAGAGCTACTAGTATGTTGTGCAGTGGCTTAGCTTTAACAGAAACCTTTTGGAGGAATGAGATACAGTCACTCTGTCAGCAGCTGCTACAACCAATTACCGTGTACTAGGTAGCTCGAAACCACAGATATTTATTCCTCAACACTCTAGAGACTAGAAATGCAAAGTCAAAATATCAGTAGGGTCACCATCTCCAAATTCCTGTTGATGGCTATGTCCAGCTATGTGATACAGGATCTGTGCCTCAGTCACATGTTTTGCCTTATAAGTAGAACTCACTTTTTTGCCATATAATGTTCGCAGATTCTGGGGATCAAGATGAGGGCATATACTTTTGGGTGCCACCACTCAGTCACGTACACTGGTGTAAGAAGCCCAAGTGTTCCAGCAGGTACCATGGCTGAAGGCATGAGGGGCACATGCAATATTGCTTTGTTTTTAAAATCGGTTCCTCTAAGCCGAAGATCTAAAGCTATCACCATACAAAGCTGAGTCATAGATTACATGTTTTTAGGGTTAGGAGAATTTTGTGGTGCCATCTTTTCTCTGCCCTTTCTGTAGTTAACCTTCGAGATGTTGGCCTTAAATATTCCATAGTACTCTAGTCTGTTTATTGTTGCAAAGGCCCTCACGCAGATTTTGTGTGATAGCTCAGCCCAACTATTTAAACCATTGGAAAAGCCTCTGCACAGCCAACCCTGAAGCCATATGTTACCCCAGTTTCTGTGCTGTTATTTTCATCAGTGGCTCTAGGTGAGAACAGAGGGAACAAGAAGTCAAGTAATTGTCCAGTCTCGATGAACGGCGATAGAATTGGGCTAAGTCATCAGTTCAGTCCCTTTGAGTTAAAAATGATTCGATTCTTTTATACAAAGAAATGTAGCCTCTGTGAAGGTGGAACTAAAATATTTTTTATGGACTATTCAAACTTGTACTAGATGACTTCTCCCCATGCACTCATCATACAGAGTCTATAATTCAACTTGTGGTTGCAGTCATCTAAATCCCTCTGTTGTAATCACATCAATCAACAAAAATAATGGTGATATCCAAACTCCAATTAAAAAACACATTCTGTAACAGAACTCTGTCAGAATGTTCACAGTCAAAGCCTGCAATCTTAATTTTAGATGTGTAAATTCCACGCTGTGTGGGGAAAATACAAAAAAAATAAAATAAAATTCCAATGTCGGTGCCAGACCTATGGCAGGAAGAATAAACTTTTACTCCTGTTTTGAAATTTGACAAAGTGCATGTGAAGAGAGACAGAAAGGGAAGGGTATCTGTATTTATCATCTTTCCCATTCCTGTGACACCAGGAACTTAAAGGTGGAGAGGTTTCTTCTGGCTTGGGGTTTCAGAGGTTCTGTCCATGTTGGTTTCATTGCTCTGGCCTGAGGTGAGGCAGAAAGAGAGCACAACGTAGGAGTGTTTCTTTGTTTCCTGCATCTTCACTTTCATTCGCTCTGTTTTGAATTCTTAATGATAACCATTATGGCTGGGCTGAGATGGACTCTCAGTGTAATTTCAAATTGCATTTCCCTTATGGCTGGACGTGTCGATTTTCATGTATGTTTCGGCCATCAAAACAGCTCCTCCTCCTCTGACACCTGCTTCTTGCTGCTTTTCCTTCTCTTGTGTATCCTGCCCCCTCCTGCCTCCTCTCCTGCTCCTTTTCCTCCTCTAACCCTCCCTGCTCCTCCTCCTCCACACTGGAGACTGAGCCCAGGACCTTCACATTAAGCTATATCACCAGCCGTTTATAGTTTTCATTTTGAGAAAGCACTACATTGCTCAGCATCTGTGATTGGGCTCAGACTTGGGTCCTCATGCTTACCTTTCCAGAGGGCTAGACTTCCAGGCCTGTGCCACCACACCCAGTTGAAATTCTTCTTTTGAGAAGTATCTATTTAGTTCTTTCATCCACTTTTTTGTGTGGGATCATTATGGGGTTTATCTCTTTAAATTCTTTAAATATTATAGATATTAGTCCTCTATCAGACAAGTAACCGACAACGATATATATATTTTTTTATTCACTGGGTTCCTTTTTAGAAGTCTTTGCTTGCACCTATGGCTTCAAGGGTTTCCTCATGTTGTCTTTCAGCAGTTCTGGTTTTGTAACTTGGTCTTTTATCAGTTTTGATTTGATTTTCATAAAGAACTGGACTGGGGATCTGATTTCAATTTTCTGTACATTGCTCTCCAATTTTCACAGAACCCTTTGTTAAAGAGACTCTCTTTTCTCTAGCATGTTTCTGACCTGTTTGTCAAGTATGGTATGGCTATAGCTGTTTGGGTTTGTTTCTGCATCTCCTATTTCTTTGTTTTCTATTCCTTTTCCTTGGTCTGTGTTGCTGGTATTTTGCCAGTACCATGATGCTTTTGTTACTCTGGCTCACTGCGTAGTTTCAGCCCTGTATAGTGCGGCCTCCAGCATTGCTTTTTAATTTTTTTTCTTTTGCTCAAGACTGCTTTGGCTATCCTGGGTATTTTCTGATTCCAGATGAAATTCATTATTGCTCTTCCTGGTTCTGTGAAGAATGTTGCTCATATTTTTAATAGGGATTGCATCGAATTTCTAGTTCATATTTTGTAATATAGTCATTTAAATAATATTAATCCAAGAACAACAAATGTCCTTCCATTTTCTAAAGTCACTTTTGCTTTCTTTCTTCAGAGTTCTACAATTTTCATTACAGAGTTCTCTTACCTCCTTGTTTATACTAATTCCTAGACATTTAATTCTTTTTGAAGCATTTTGAGTGAAATTATTTTCCTGATTTTTTTCTTGCTGAGTTCTTTTACAGAGTAGTATTGTGCCAAAAACTTGCTCTAAAACACAGAGCACTCATGAGAATGTGTTGTCCTTGTACAGGGGTCAGCCCAACCTCTGTACCATTTCAGTTGTAGTATATATGCTGCCAAAGTGAGCACTATACTATATTCTTGTTATCTTAGGGTATATTCCTTCTGCTTATTAAGAAATTTCTTGTAAAACAATGTGCCTTGTTATACTAGCAGCATCTTTGTGTATTCTATGTTTACCACATCTCTTGATTGCCTTGAGACCACATGCAGTGATCCATCTATACCGTGCAGTTTGTGTAAGTACAAGCTGTGATATTTGTACAACAAGATCACCCAATAGCACAATTCTCAGAATGTATCTCATTATTATGCAATAAGATATAAATATACATATGTATATACACATGTAATGGCATGTGTATACATATATATGTAATGATATAAGTATATAATTTTATATATATATGCCATCTTTATACTGCTGGCACAAAGTGGCTGGAACATGCAAATTAAAATAGAGTTTTTGTCTCTGGTCCATAGTTTCAGAGGGTTCAGTCCCTGGTTAGCTGGCTCCAAATCAGAAACATCATGGCCAAAGGACGTGGCAGAGGAGAGCTGTTCAACTCTAACATCTAAGAAATAGAGAGCAGAGGAGAGCTCCAAGGTGAAGGTTTCGGGGACCAAACATAGACCCCCATGTGACACCTCCATGATCCACAACACACTAGATGTGTGCTTTACCAATCTCCTAGATGGTTTTCAAGCCAATCAAGTTAACAGTGAAGATCAACTATCATAATACATGTATGTATATGCACATATACCTTTTTGTAGGAGGTGCCAGTGTGGTCTGATTTTCTTTGCTTTCATCTTTGCATACTCAAAAGCTAAAGGCTGGAGATGGCCATTGGTGAGCAGGAGATACACAGAGCAGGTAAAATTTAATAGTGTTATCAGCTTAGTAAACACAAAATAAATATAAAAGAAGTGATGATAATATTAGAAATCAAACACAAATATATTCTGAATAAATTGTTGCTTGCTATGTTTTTTCTTTACTTTTTTTTAAACTTGGACATTTTTGCCTTCTCATTATATACAGTGATAGCACCTACATCAGACAGACATTTAAAAATAAAATCAACCAATCATCAATCAAACTGTTACATGTAAATTAGCCTTACTATTTCTTTGAGAGTTTTATTAATAATAAAATTGTTTGTATAAAAAGCACCACACACAAATATATACATGTATCTATCTATCTATCTATCTATCTATCTATCTATCTATCTATCTATCTATATCTTTGCAATATGCCATGATTGTCACCTCTTCAGATCTCATGCCCAATGCTACAAGAAGTTTATATATATATGACTCTCATAGACCCAAACTTCCCCAGCCTGTTTTCATTAGCTAAGGCCAGGAGGAGAGTTTTAAGCCAAATAGCACAGGGGAAGCTTGCATAGCAAGCAAGACAAGAAACTGACACAAGGCTCAGAGGAGGCAGTTATGCTTGGCCTGGGAACGATCAGGACAAGAGGAGAGAGCTGTGTTTGAAATGAATTCTTTCAACTCTAAGGCGATGTGATTATGATCTCTCTCTCTTTTCTAGGTTTTCCTCCTTTTCTTTCTTATATGACTTTGATTTTCTTTGCTTTCGTCTTTGCATACTCAAAAGCTAAAGGCTGGAGTTGGCCATTGGTGAGCAGGACATACACAGAGCAGGTAAAATGGAGAGCTGGAAAGGGTCCCCTAGTCTGTGTAAGCCGTGATCTTCCCTCGGGGGGGCTCTTCTTTCTATTCCAACTTGTGGGCTTTCTCCCCTCACGTTGTACAGCTAAATAAGGAAGGGTGAAAGTAGCTTGCAAGCACAGGATTGTTGTTTTGCAATCCTGGATTCATTTTGGCCCCATTGCAGAGCTACCTTCTGCTGGAACCTGTTTTCTGCCAAACAAGAAATTCTGTGAAAATGAAATGAGAAGCCTGGGCATTCTGAATATCTCGGGCATTTTCAGTGATGTGTCCACACTTGTGTGTTGTCATTAAAGCAGTATAACAGGACAAACTGAGCAGGGACTATGAATACAAATCAGGGATGATGTAAGGCTATTAAGACATTAGTGTTGTTTGAGAACACAAAGATGAATTCTCCACCATGGCTAATGTACAAGAACTCAGAACACTTTAAAATATATCAGGCACTTTATCTCTGGAATGGGAGAATTAGAAACTTTTATTTATGCCATTTTCTCCACGGTGCCCAGGACGTCCAATAAATAATTGTTGGTAAATAACTTTTTGAGTGTGTAGTCCAAAAAGAGGGTACTAGGTTACAGGAAACAGCCCTCTAATATTTATGTTTCATTCTTATTTTTAACTTGAAATTTGGAGCCACGTTGCACTCTCGGGGGCAGCAGTCTCACCGCCCTCTCAATCAGAAGCCCATAGCTTGTGTCCAGAGAGTCTGTTGGTCAAACGTGCTCTGGAAATACTTCACAAAATAATGATGCGAATTCTGGTATAACTTTGTTCATTTCTTTATTCTGATTCAGCTTGGAACAGAAAAGGAAGAAATGTCTTAAAATCGTGAAGGATTTTAGAGGAAGAATTAAGAGTACAGCGACGAAGAATGATGTTACTTCTTAGTGTGAGAAAGTGAAGTGCTTTTTATCTCTTTTAAGAAATTCAAAAATTACCATGATAATGAGGCTTAGAAACGGGATCCAAGGGAAGGAGGGGAAGGGGATGGGAAAAGCGAAGATAGGTTATGGACAGGGACCAACTCCTCGCGGTGAAAGTAATCATTATGTGTTACAGACGTGTGCTAACAAAAATGAAGAAAGCAAGAAAGAAAGCAATTAAAGGTGTTATGCCAAGGGTGAAATCTTTCTTTTGAGCACCATAGTCTGCCCTGGTTCTTCCCTGTCTGCGATAATTTATATTGAAAGCCATGTAATCCATGCAGTATGGAGGAGATAGCTCTAGGTTCTGGCATCTCGTAGATTTGTATTTTTAAAGAGTTAATCCAGGGCCTGTTCCCATTTTTAAAAATCTTGGCAGTAAAAATCAGTTTAAGATAATCTAACATATAACTATTTACATCATAGACTTCATTCATATGCTACATCATTTTGTACATTACATATTAGTAGATATTATTTTCCTTTTAGATAAAATAAATATAAACAAAAGCCTTTTATTTTGCTTCTTAAAAATTATTTTTATTCAGGCAATTAAATTTTTTTCCTCATGCTACTTGCATATCTCTTAGGCTGTGTGACTGCCCTGTGAACTCCGTGTAGAAACTATGGATTTAGGCCTCTGTAGGTGAAGAACTACACAGCTGTTAAGAGAAAAAAAAAAATGAGAAATATAAGAAGCTTAGAAAAATTCAGGCTTTCCTTAGAGCATAGTCAGAGGTAACTGTCTAGTTGAATTGAATAAAAATTTGTGTATCTGTGTTTGTTTCTTCTTAGGGATTTTCTTAGGTGGTTCTCATTCTTCGACTTAAAGTTTTTTTCTTATCCTAATCTGTCCATCATGCCTTCAATAACAGCAGTTGTTACAGTTTAATCTGGATGCCCCTCAAAGCTTCATGCTTTCATAGGTGAGGATTTTGAAAGGTGATGAAATCATGGGGGCGTTAGAGGTAAATATGATCTAAGAGGTAGGGCCTGATTGGAAGAGGTGGGTCACTGTGGCCTCATCTGGTGGGCTGTGTCTCCAGACCTGGTTCTTCCCTTTCCTCTCCACTTCCGGGATGCCATGAGGTGAGTAGATTTCTTCACGTCCCTCTGCCATGCTGTTTCTTGATGGGGGCTGGCCAACTACGGACTGAAATGAGAGGCCATTGTACCTCTTCTCCCTTTGCATCGTTACTGTCGCATACTGTGTCCCAGTGGTGAGAAAGTAAGAGAGCATTGTACTGAAGGCTGGATAGAAAGGCTCTATGAAGCTTACGTGGCTGTTTTGAAACGTCTTACTGCAGAAAGGAAAGGGTGGCTTTGGATTATGCATTGGTTTCACAGCTGTTCCTGTAGCACACACTCCTGCTACTTATCTGAAATGTGTTGGTACCACAGCATCATGAGTCTGATTGTCTATTAGAGATCTAATTTTAAGATCTATTTTTGAAGGCCATCATATTGTTTTCAAGTATTAATTATATTCTCAAAGTGCCAGAAAATCCCATGGTTAGATTACCCCTAATTTCACAGCAAGGAAAATATTCAACAATTTTAATAGCAAAGGAACCTTAGTTAAATACTGTTATCACAATATTTAGAGAGCTCTAGATCTGCTATTGTGTTCTCTATTTGGGAAAATACCAAAGGGCCAGTCTATGAAACACTTGTCAAATACTGATCAATTTTCTTTTGGAAATGGTTATTCTAGGTTCTTTAATACTTAATGTAATGTTTGATTAGAAGCCAACATAGAAAAGTAGAAAGCCCATTAGGATAAAACTTTCACTATTGATTAATATAGGATAGCAATATCTTCCTATGCAGACAGGTGCTCAGGTTTGTTTAGTGAGAAACCAGAATCTTTGATACTGTAGGAGTAAAATCAGAATCAGTGAAGAGATATTGAGAAATTCTGATGATCAGAATTCAGATGAGCTTAATAATTGATGACATAAGGGAAGTGAGGATGTATTGGCCTTTAACCTTTTAAAATTTAAAAAAATTTATATCCCTCACACATTTTTATGACAACACCTAAAGTTTTCCAAAGTTGAAACAGTTTCAAAAGCTGCTTAGCATACACTAAATTTTGTCATTTTAAAGAATAGTTTTATAAGACTCTAAGGCATTTTCCACATAATGTCAGTAATGTAATCATTTTATATTTTCTACCAAATATATTAAAGTCTGTAAAGCTCTTTAAAAGTCACATATTTTATGGTGTCTACTTGTTCTTTAAACAAATTTTATGCCCTTTTCCTGTCAGCTATTTTTTTTTCTCCTAATGTGCTATATATTTTAGTATTGGAGATAATCTTATTGATCTTTCTTATGCTGCTCTGCCACAGATATATTGTAGACATTATATAATGTTTTCCATATTATTTTTTTCATTTCGGTTAACTTTCAAACACTTGATAAAGAAATTGTTACTTCAACTTTTGGGCATTTTTTTGGCACTGATTTTTAAGATGACTAACTTGAAACTTCATAAAGTTTTGTATTTTCCCAATTAGTACTTCATTTATTATAGCAAGCTGTAATCAGAATCTCTGTGTCAGACTCAGTTCTAAAATGGCCCACACATTTCCCTCTCCTGGGCCCATTTCTTGTATCTGCCTCTCCCTTGTGTGTGGACAGAACTGGAGGATCTGATGAACTTTTCACGGCCCTCATCAGGTGACCACGTCAATATGAAGGCGGTGTCTGGGGTGGGGTCTGATCCCCTCACCTGAGCCCTTTCTCAGAGGCTCTCGGGAGATTACCTATTATTGGCTGCAAGGACGGACCAGGGAGTCATGCAGCCTCCTTGCTGAGAGCATCCACAGATCCAACTCACCAAGGATAGGGAACCTGGTCCTACAGCCCAAGACACTGAGTTTAGCCACCGACCAGAATCTGCTGTGAACAGATCCTTCTTTAATCAAGGCAAGCTCTGACTGTTAGGTTGACCCTGGATGTCACCTGTGTGAGCTTATACAGAGAAAGTAGTCCCTCAAAGCAGCAGGACTTCCGACCCATGAACTGATAGGTCAGGAAGTTTGGTCTTACGATTCCAAAGTGGTGAGAATTCATATAAGTTGATGAAAAATGAATATACTCTTTATCTGCAAATTTCTTCAAATTGCAAGAAACAGAAAAACCAATATGAAAGGAATGGTGGGGAGGGGAGCAGTGATGCAGTTCATAAAATGTGGCTGGGAAGAAACACAGCAAATGTGACAAATAAGCTTTCAAACTTTGATGTCGTAGTCCATAATCACACCCGTGCCCAAGCTCTTGCTCCTGCATTGCCTGGACGGATCAGGTCTGATTACCCACAGACATAGGTGGGAAGACAAGTGTGTTCTGTGAGACACCAGACATGTTGTGGGGACCCTGGGCCTTCCACACAGGATCCTGGAGGATCCAGATAGGAACTTTGGAATAACCCAAGGGCAGGGCTGTGTCTCAGAATGTGGTCATTGCTGTGGCCGGTCTGGCCAAGGTCCTTGTCCAGGAGGTGGGAGAGGTGGCCCTGAATGTATGTGAGAAGCAGGGAGAAATCTCTCTACTTCAGCCAAGCATTTGAGGGAGGCTTTGTAGGATTAAAATCCAAAGATTAGGTTCCTGTCACCAAGCATTAGAAAGTCATATTCTTCCAGCCAGAGCCTTCATAGAAATGTTCCTAATAAAAAAGCAGTTTTAGTTCTATTCTCCTATGACATGAGACTGTCTGCTGGGACTTCTGTCTCTCAGTCTGCCCTGGATTTAACCCATAAATGTAGCATCTTTCTCAGACTTCGATACTGGCCTCACCTTGCTGAAGGCAACAGCCTCTGTCATAAACACTTGTACTAAATCTTTGGGTCTCTTCGGGCATGTTGAAGGATTAACAAGAAAGGCAACTGAGCCTTGAGTATCCTGTGCACGGTGAGTGCTTTCAGAGAGCAAAAACCCTTCCAATAGACTGTGCTTGCTTCTTTTTTGGTGCCTGGTATCGAACTTGGGTCCTGCACTTGAGAGGCAGGCGGCAGAACCACTGAGCTAAATCCTCCGCCCTGTGCACACTTCTTATTGAAGCTTGAAATCACTGTGCCTTAGATTATTTTGCTCATATTTAATTTTCAGTAGATGGAGCAGAAACTTTTCCCTTTTGATGCTCTGTGCTGAAGGCGCTGGAGTTCCCAGGGACATTGGAACAGTTGTCCTTCTACACATTTAAGATTCTCCCATGGATTTTTCTTGAGTAATTAGCACTTTTTTTTAACATTGGCAAAAACTATAATGAGTGTACACAGCATATTTTCTTCTAAGATCACTGTTTTATTCTTTCCATTGATAGTGTTGTATGTTAGTGAGTGATCCTTGGTGAATAGAAAGGTTATACAGGCTAGGAGCGTCTTATAAGATGAAACAGATCCTAGGAGGGCTGGGGATTTAGCTCGGTGGTTCTGCTGCCTGCCTCATAAGTGCGACAACCTGCCTTCAATCCCCAGTACCAAAACCAAAAAAATAAACAACAACAACAACAACAACAACAAAACAAACATAAAAAACAGATCCTAGGAAAAGTGTCTAATCTTTGCACAACTTCCATGCCCTTCAAGCCATAAAATTTTGTTCCAATATAAATTATTCTATGCCTGTAATAAATTATTCATTACTCTGGTGCTTTTCTGAAGCAGGAATACATGTTACATATTTTATAAAAGATAAAATATATTAACTTATGTTATAGTACAGTATATAAAATAAAAAAATTAAAGATTTCCTAGGAATCACACAACTGAGAAAATTCATTGGTAAGTATCCCAGTGAGTCTGATCTAATCATCAGAGCTCTTTACGAATGCCTCAACCAATCTAAATATCTGGCAAAAGTGTGAAACAGATTTCTGCTTTCACTTAGGGGAAGAAAATGTCATGAAGGGAGAAACATGTACAATTACAGGTAAACCCAGAGCAGACCGAGCTACACAGGCTCCCTTGGACAAAGTCTGTTCCCACAGGAAGATGATCCAGGTCAGGTGGCCTTGGAAGTGGCAGGTTCTGTATCCACTGGCTCAACCAATAATGGGTTAGAAATACTCAGGGTACAAGAAAGCATCCGTACTGAAATATCTAAACATTTTACCATTATTTCCTAAATAATATAGTGCACCTATTTCCATGGAGATTACATCAATTATGCAATATAAGTAATCTAGAGGCAATTTAAAGTGTATGAGATGAAGTGCATAGGTTATAAACAAATACTGTTTGATTTTATATGGGGAACTTGGCATTTGGATATCAGCAGGATTCCTGGAAACGATGTCACTTGGATCCTGAGGCATAACTATGTTTGTTCTTTCATAAACAGTAGTTTCTGTCTAGGATAGACTAAAACAACATAACTTTTGGGAGTCTTAGTGTTGGGGAGCTGATACTTGAGCTTTAATTTCCAGGAAGCTTCTGGCAATGCTTGGGCTCCCGTGGGGTGATGATCCCCAACTCCAGCATATCCATGGCTTTCTCTACCACTTACCCAACAGAGACCTTGGTCATACCCCCCATGCCAGGGACTACATTCTGAGACAGCATCCTGCTGGTCATGTACTACATAAGACTTCCAACAAGTGCCTTTAAGAAAGCTGGCCGGTGACACAATTCTGATGCAACCAGCTGCTCCCTTAGAGAAAGAACAAGACCTGAATGGCCTCTGGTAAACCACTTCTTCACCTATTCTTGGCCTCTCTTTTTCTTTAATATCTATTTCCAGTCTTTTGGCCATGAGAGTACATAAGGATGAGTCTTCTCTCTCACCTGCTTTTACATTTGAGACATCATGACTCCTTAGCTCCCTGAGGTTCTTTTCCTGGTCTTTGGGTTTCTGTGAGTCTCTCAGTTCCTCAAGAATGCCGTGTTGGTGGTCTGGGTGACCTAAGGCACGTTGGAGTCTCATGTGTTTGTCCACCTGTATCCAGCTGTACAGACCTGGTCTGTAGAGGTGCTGCAGATGAAGAAGCTTAAAGTGGGGTGGGTTGGTTAAGTCTGAAATGTTTAGCTGTTGTACTTAGTATCACTTAGATGGGATTTGTTAGATAGACTTTCCGGATCAGAACAGGAGGATCAAGGATGTAGTACCAGGGGAGACTAAAAGCCTGAAAGCTCCCAAGAGAGTTGCTGGTGCTGTCTGAGTTGAAAGGCTGGAAAGAAGCTGGAGACTGATGTCTGAAAGCTGGGCAGTAACAAGAGACACCTTGGCTTCAGCAGAAGGGAGGTTTTCAAACGCAGCTGACTTTGTTCTCTCATCTGCGCTGGAAGTTTACATACAGCTTGCCCTACACAGCAAGACCCTGTCTCAAAAATCAGATAAGACACAGCAAAACAAAAGTATCACTTTATGTAGTGTATCCTGAATGCTAATCATTTGAGTTAGATAAAATTTTATTACTATTAATTATAAATCTGGAAGAATGAAGTTTAGTTGATAAAAGGTGGCAATTCTTGAAAGTGAACCTGGAGAGTAGATACATCAGATTTTGATTGTGGGTTAAAGACGACAGGCTGACAGAATGGACACCATTAGAAGTGGCATGAGGTGGGGCACTGAGTCCAAGAGACAGTAACGTACCATGCAATAACTTGTTTTGTTATTGTCCAGAATTCCTACAAGACAGTCAAGGAAGCCATCAAATGGCTCTGGATGAGCTCATTAAATACAGCAAGCTATTTCTTACTACTTTTCACTTGGTAGGTTGATTCAAGCACACTATTAATGAGGTCAAGATCAATCTTATATCCCTGGATAGTCTAGTTAATTTGCACAAAGAAAATTACATTTTATTATCAAGGACTCTATGACTAACTTTGTCAGGTCACATGAAATATGTGTCAGTGATCACAAGGTTAATTAGGTAAAATAGTATACAGATATTTCAGAGAAATAATCATCACCATTAGCAAGAAACTAAACACCTGCAAACATGGAATTGTAGCATGTAATATACCTCATTCATTTTATAGCTTAGCGGGTTTTGGATATTTTTTGAATACAAGGCTTTGCAACTGGTAGGCCAGCTCTCTGCCAGATCTCTAGCTCTTTTCATTTTTTAAATTTTGAGATCGGATCTCAATAAATGCCCAGGTTGGCTTCAAATTTGCAATCTTCCTGCCTCAGCCTCCTGAGAGGCTGACAATATAAGCATTTCTGATAAATATTTTTAATCACAGAATTATTTATTAAGAAACTTTCCTGAAAGCCAGCTATATAAAACAGAATGACTTGTTGGTGAGGGAGAAAAAAAAGGGATCTGTGTACCAGTATATTCCTGATTCTTATGCAGTTCCTCCCTTTCCCTTTTCACCAACGCAGCTATCTGAAATAATCTACAAAATGTGAAGGTTGGAGTTCCGTGAAGTACAGTGGTAGAAGCAATTCTCTAGTCAGCCAGTTGCATTTTAGAAATTAAAAAAGAACAACTCTGAGAGCAAATGGAGAGGTTGTGGCAAACCTGGGACTTAAACTCAGCGGAATTCACTCTGTATAGTGGGACCCAGTAATCACATTTATTTGGCTTCCATTTAATGGACTGAGATAAGCTTTCCAGATTGGTGGGTAGCTGTGCTCCAAGCTATCAGTTAGTCAAGAGTCCACATTTGTTGCGCGAATGTGGGGATTGTGGTCATTTTCACGAGGGAAACTTGGTTTGAAAGGAGTCTTGTGGGCACTAAGAAGAGCGTGAAGAGGAGGAATGAGACTGTAATTGCTTGTTAGGCCTCAGCTCACTACAAGCCAGGCTGGACAGGTGAGAGGACAGAGTGAGAAGCCACTGGAAGTCTCTGTTACCAAACCTCGTTCGTTTCTACAACTTGTGAGGGAGCCGCATTACCACCAGTTCTAATAAACTTACCGAACTGTTTAAGAAAAAAAAAATTTTGTTTTATTTCGCTTGTGCTGCTAAAACAAGATATATTTCTAGTAATTGTAATAATCATAAATGTATCATAATTGTAAAGAACAGAAAATTAGTTCTCACCGTTCTGGAGGCTGAAGTCCAAGATCAAGGTAGCTGCGGTTGCATCTTGTCTGGGCGTCTCTCCATGATGGCGCCCTTGTGATACCCTCGCGTGGAGAAGGTGGAAGGGCGAGAGTGCTCCCTTTAACCTTGGGCCGTTTTATAAAGGGGCTGATTCACTCGTGAGTGGTCTAATTACCTCCTGAAGGCCCCAGTGTTTCATACCACTGCAGTGAGACTTTCAACGTGAATTATGAAGGGACATTTTCAACTCAGCATCATTAGGTCCTCATGAAAACCCAGTGGATTTCAGCTAACAGGAATATTCTGACAGTCTTCAAAATGAACTTTAATCATTAGGAAGTATAGTCACAAGGGTCTTTTAAAATTAATGTTTGTCAAAACTGTAGGACAACTTTTTCATTACAGAGATCTTCTCAGCCAGGCTATAAATTTTTTCTTTTTATTCCCGTTTCATCAAACGTATTTCATATATTGTAGATTTTCTACTTTCCTCAGAAGATTATAAACACTGTGAGGAAGGATGCGGTATTATCTGTTTTTCTGTATTCTCCCGGTCTATTCAAAATGTCTTAAACATTGATACGGAGTAGATTTCATGTAAGTTTTAAACATCCATTGTACCCAAATCATAATGATTTGGGTCAGGGCAGTTCTCTGTTGGAGTCTTAGTTGATTTATTTTATGAGCTTTTTCATTACTTCGATGTATTAAGATTTGATATAGACAATTTCTGCAAGTAAAAGAACATAAAATAGGCATTAATATAAAATAGGTGGATTAGCTTGTAAATAAGTTGAAATTCACAGATGAAAATCAAATGCTATGATCCTCTTGGTCAATAACTGACTCGATGTAAGCAAACTATATAAAAAAGATAAATGCAATACTTGGTTGAGCTAATAGTTAACTTTCTGCTATCAATATATTGTACATAGTAAAATATTCAACATGAGAAGGTAACTTGGTGAACTGAAGAAAAAACAAATAGACAAGCAAAAGAAAATCTCTCTTGATCTCTCTATTTATTAGCCTCATTATTTCTTTCCAGAAGGAATTTTGAAAGTTAAGAAAAGTTGTATTATAGGCAAGTAGCTCCTTGATTCTGTTAGGTGCAAATGTTTTGGGGGACAGTGTTTAATAGGAATCAGATTTTCTGAAAAAGGGTTTCCTAGTGGAAAGCGGTTAGAAATGAGCCATACTTTGGTCTTTTGGAGGTCTACCGTAGTATAGCAAATGTTTTAGGTGAACTGATAGGAAAAGGAAATAAGGAAAATGAAAATATGAGGAAAGGACAAAATGGAAACAAAACCTTTGTAAATAGGGAAGGATGGAGGGGGTGAAGGGAGATCAGGGGAATGGGGAAAAATAAGAACCAAGATACCTCATGTAAAGGTACAAGATCCCAGAGATGAGTGTCACTGTTCTGTATACGTAAAATGCACCCATAAACTCAATGGGGGAACAAAATGAACTGAGTAGAAATAATACATTTAACTTCTTTAACCTTGTGGTTTTTCTACTAATTTGACTCTAAAGCCTATTTTAACTCTCTTAAAATATCTATTATTGATTTATTGTTCATGGGTTTATGTGTGCTATTATTTTTGAAACATTTGTAGAAGTAATCTCAAGCTTTGGAAAACAAGAAAAAAGGCAAATGCGAAGTGTCAGAAATATTTTATCTCCACTTAATTATTCAAATACACAAAATAAAAGAAGTCATAGATATCTGATATTTTCTGAAAATATCAAATTTAATTTACATTGAGTAGCATTGCTAAAGTTTCAAAAACAAAAAGTATTCTCAATACTAAATTTATCATTTTTGTTTCAGCGTTTCCTCTTCCACATACTTGATGTTATATCGGTATCTCAATATTGCCATCTGTTTTTGTTTTCTTTTTACTTGCTCTCCCTCCCTTCTGCATTTCCTCCCACTTTCAGCCACATTAGCGTTCTTGTTTCTACTCCAGACAATTACCTGTTACATATTAGTCCATATATTTCACCTGGAGTAATAGATAGAAAGCTCCGCCTGCACTACACCACACACACGCGTGCACACACACACACACACACACACACATTTAAGCTTAGATTTGGGGTTATTCTCTGAGATTTACACCTTGGTTCTGGCAAGACCTGGGAAAAGTTTCCAATCTCTCAGAAAAGTTTCTAATCTTGCAGTGACCCACTTTCTTTATTTGTAAAGTGAATTTAATGGGAATACTCTGATGATTAACTACATTATTCCATGCCTTGCATTTAGAAAGGTGTCTCATATAATTTATAGTATTATAATATTGGAGACTAGTAATTATTGCATTATTATACTGTATGTCATATGTGCACAATTTCTCAATTCTACTTTCTTTACTCATACACTCTACACTCATTGTGAAAATTGTTACAATCCAATTAATTTATCTTAGGTTGGTGTCCTTATATTATTAGATGGCACAGAAGTACAATAAATTATTCTGCCAGTGATAAGCATTTTTTATTCCCAGGACTGTTGTGAATGCTTTAGTAAACCACTATTATAAGTATGTCCTTCCGTGTTGGTTTAATTTTTCCATTTAAAATTACAATTAGATTAAGGGTAAAATATATACAACATGAAACTTACCATTTAGTTCAGTGGTAACTATATATATGGCTGTATGACCTGCATATGAGCTATATAAGGCTGTACCACCCTATCTAGAACCTTCTTCACCTTGCAAAACTAAAACTTTGTGTCCATTAAACCAGAAATTCTATATCCCCAGCTTCCCTTCCTTCCAGCGCCTGACAACCAAGCTTCTTTCTGTCTCAGTGAGTTTGCTTACTGCAGTACCTCATGTCAATGGAGCCATTGGATTTCTTTTGGGGACTTAGTTCACTTAATATGACCTCTTCAAATTTCATCTATGAGTAGCTTGTTCCAGAATTTCCTTTCTTTTTAAAGCTGAATAGTATTTCATTGAACACATTTACCGCAGTTTATCGATCTGTTCATTAGTTGGTTGGTGGACACTGGGTTGCTCCTTCTTTTGGTTATTGTGAATCATGGTGCTGTGAACATAGGTGTAAAAATACCTTTCTGAGACTCTGCTTTCAAATCTTGTGAATATGTACCAAAAAGTAAAATTTCTGGACATACAGTAATTTCAATTTTAGTTTTTGAGCAAGTGCCATGGAATTTTTTTGTTTGTTTGTTTCTTGAGACAGGGTCTCACTATGTAGTTGAGACTGACCTGGAACTCACTATGTAGCCCAGGCTGGTCTGGAACTCACAGAGATCCTCCTGCCTCAGCCTCCCAAGTGCTGGGATTACAGGCTTGTGCCATCACACCCAGTGACACATAGAATTTTTCATAGTGGGTGAATTGTTTTACTGCATTATGTTTTAATTCTGTTAGAGGTGGAGGGAGAAAGGAGGGCAGGGAGGGAAATGTGATGAAAAAAAGGCTTAAGATGTGTCCTGTGCATTAGCAACCCCTCCAGAGGAATGTCATCAGGGCTAACGAAAAGTAAAAACAAAGCATGAACAAACAAGCAAAAAACTTTTTGAGTGAAAGACAGAGATTATTTAGATAGGAATCAAAAAAAACTACCTAGTAAAATCTCCTGGAACATATGGAATGGTCCACAAAAGACAGTGGAGAGAGCTGATTTGGTATTGATGTAGCTACTGTGTAATAAGTCGTAAATAGTTGTGTGCAATTGAATAATCACCGATGTAGAAACTAAAAGGTTAATCTGACATTTAAGTACATAATAATTATATTGTCACATCTTCAAAGATGCCTTTCTAAGCCAAGAATTCACATTTCTACCTGAAAATGACAGTATCATTGCTACTAATTATGGGAGTTTCTTATTAAGACCCAGAACTTATTTTTGAAACAGATTTCATTTTTCCTATTTTTTGCCTTTCTAGGTAGGCTCTAGGTTTTAGACATACAAGTTACTTAATACATGATCTTTGTTAGTTCCCACAATCTACATATTAAATATCAATTTAATTTAAATAATATAATTTTAATATTTCTAAATTATGCACGTTTTCATTTCTGTTATGTTAAAAGTCATTTTTATTCAGTGGCTATCAGAAATCAACAATAAGACAGATCCCAGTTTAGCAGATGCAGTCACAATTTGTCAGTATTTGTGCAGGTTTGGTTAGTGTTGAAATTGTTAGACCAAGGAATGTGCCTCAAAACCTTATTTCTGCATAATTGCCCAGGGAACTTGTTAAACTCTGGTTTTGATACAGTAGGTATGTGTAGTAGGTGAGTTGTATTACTGATTCCGAAAATGCCTCTATGTGAAGCCTATACTTAGCTTAGCTTAGCTGAATAACAGGGGGTCTAGAAGACTAACAGATTGCTGGTTCTTTTTTTTTTTTTTTTAAATTCAGTATCGGGGATTAAACTCAGGATTTTGTGCTTGAAAGGCTGGTCCAGTGCCACTGAGCTGAATCCCCAGCCCAAATTACTAATTATTATGGCACAAAGCACATCAACTTTTTGTTTGTTTAAAAAACTTTTATTGGTCCATATTATTAATACACAATAATGAGATTTGCTTGATATATTTATTGTTTCATGCATAGAACACATTTTGATTATTTTCACCCCCATTGGACACCTTTCCCTTTTTCTCCCAACACTCAGTCCTTTTCCCCATTTCTAAGAGTCTACCTCCTAGTTTCCTGTCATCTCTACTTTATCTATCTATCTATCTATTTATAAGCTGCTGCTGTGGGAGGAACCAGGGGATATTTAACTGGCTTATTTCACTTAACAGGGTGGTCTCCAGTTCTACTCAGTTTCTTGCAGTTTTCTTTTTTGTGACCAAATAACTCCATTCTTTACCCATTTGTCCATTGATGGGCATTTAGGCAGGCTCTTTCCACAGTTTAGCTGTTATGAATTGTGCTAAGGTAAACAAAGGTATGCAAGTCACTATAGTATTCTGTTTGTAAAATTCTTTTGGAAATGTCCCAAAGAGTGGTATCAAAACATATCAATTTTTTAAAGGTTTTAGTCTAAAGCATTATATTTCTTAAGGTCAAAAAATTCATTCAACTCTAAATTGTTAAATGCTTCTTTCTCTTGTATATTTCCTTATTTTGTTTTTCTTAACTCCAATGAGTACTTTTCTTTTCTTGCATTTTAATTTTTTCCTGTTTGTCACAAATTATTAAGCCCATAGATCTGTAATTTTTCAGTGCTGACACTCCCAGTTTTAACAGACTTGATTTATTGAACTAATATGTACATATACATATTAAAATTGTCTACAGATGAATTATAATCATGATACAAAATACTATGGTAATTAGAATTCCTTTTTTGGGTAAAAATAAAAGCTTATGCAATCTTATGGTGGGAGAGTAAGGACCTGTACTTTGATTTATCTTATGGAGATTTTTTATTCTGTGAAGCACAACTGTTTGCTTTATTATTGCATTTGGATAAATATTATGTCACCATTTGTTTTATGCATGTAAAATGTAATTTTCTCTCTGAAAATTTTTTTCCCACTTCTGGGGATCAAGCTTAGACCCTAGAAGGAGTTAGACCAGTCTTTTGTCATTGAACTACTTCATGAGCCCAAGATACTCTTTTACTAAGAAGGTATCTTGACCGGAAGGAACAATTGGTAATCAAGAACCAGATAGGGTCGTCATGCTCCCCCAAATTTCGAAAACGCATTCTATGTTATTACATTACATACATTACATATTACATAACCCTTACTAGAATAAAAACTTGTGTTTTTTTGTGTTCTACTCATATGTGTGAATTAATACTTAACTGCTTGTTTATAATATATAAGTTTGAGCAGTTTCCTTAATATTACTTTCATCATGTGCTGGTAAATGTTAGCGAGGCTTTGGAATCTGCAAGAAAAGTGGACATAGTGTAGTGGTTGGCAGAATAGAGATTCTGGGTTTCTTGTTAGACTAACACTTACCAGTCTTGTGACCTTAAATTGCAGAAATTCGTGTGGTATCAGAGCTCAGGTTGTTGTGAGGTAGAAAAAAGATGATTCATTTCATACTGTACCTGGTGCTTAGCTATTTTTTTCTCATTGAGTTTATTGGTACATTTTAGGTATACAGTACAGTTACATTCATTTTTGGGATCTTGTACCTTTACATGACAGGTCTTGGTTCTCATTTTTTCCCCTTGAAAAAAAAGAAAAAAAGAACCAGATAGGATGTTATGGCCTGGAAATTCCCAGATGTTAAATTGTGGATTGGACACTTGGTTATTTTGCAAAAGCAGGCTGTGAAAAATTGGATGGTGTGTAACATGAAAGGGAATAAAGGGACACAAAATTGCTATTGGTCTTCGGCATTAGTTCAAGGCACCAGCAGCAGAGTTGACCATTTTAATAAGTGGTGAGCAAAGCTCGACTTACTAAAAGAATAAAAGCCAAGGAAAATCCAAATCTTGATTCCTCTGAACCCCAAGATTCTTTCCTTTGAAGATTGGAGTCCTTATTCCCCCCCACCCCCACCCCAGGGCGCTTCAACTTTCTCTTTCTGTTTTTGTTTGTTTGTTTGTTATTTTAATTTTTTTCCTTCCTTTTCAACTCTGGTAAGCATCATTGAAACCTCAATATGTTTCTCATTAGTAGAAATGAAATCACAATTCTGGTGTTAGACATGAGTTTGATGAAGGCTATTTTCATTGATTTATTCTCACAACATAGATACATTCCAAATAGATCTTAGCTTGAAATATGTTGATTTGGAAGATAACATTAGGTAAGAAAAATTTTTATAAATATTTATTTGAGGGCACAGAACTGAGAAGGAATAGAGTTATAATATCAGCAATTGCACAGGGTGGGGAAACATTTTATACATGTAAAACAATAGGGGAAAGAGACTACTAGCATAACAAGGTGCCTCTACTACTTAATTTGAAAAGATACAAAGAATTCAACTTGGTTTATGAAAAACACAATGTACCTCATGAATATAAACTACCATTGGTAGTACTTTTATAACAGGTATTAAAGCTGAAAAAATGGTATATAGAGCCCAATGCTTTCCTACTTCTTAATTATCCCATTCATAGTAGAAGATATAAAAGTCATTTAAGGATTATATGAATATTAACTTCAAAATGAGATTTAAAATACATGAGATTTCCCATTCATAGTAGAAGATATAAAAGTCATTTAAGGATTATATGAATATTAACTTCAAAATGAGATTTAAAATAGACATGAGATTTTAAAGTTTTCCCTATGTGGATATAATGAATAAATAATGAAAATAATTATTAATGAAAGATCTAGGTATACACATATATTGTGTTTTATTTAAAAATTATTTGGTCGCTGGTCGTGGTGGCACACACCTGTAATCCCGGCACTTGGGAGGCTGAGGCAGGAGGATCACTGTGAGTTCAAGACAAGCCTGGGCTACATAGTGAGTTCCAGGTCAGTCTCAACTACATAGTGAGACCCTGTCTCAAAAAACAAAACAAAACAAAACAAAATTATTTGGTTCAACATAATTATTTGGTTCAATCGCTAAAATAGAATAATCCATATATAATATAATACACACACACACACACACACACACACATATATATATATATACAATTTATAAAACCATTTATTCATTTAAAATATTGGAATGTTTTTAGAAGAATTATGTGATATTAGAATATAAACAACTAAATCAAACACTGTATTGCACTTTAAAGCCTGGAAGCCATGAAAGAGACCAAATTTGTGTGCATTCTACAGAGCATACTTGTGCAAAACAAAATAAGAGCCAACTTTAACTTCTGCAGATTTTTAATTAATCTCTAAATTTAACACCCGTCTACTGCAAGAATACATTTTTATCTAATTCATGTTAAGCATATAAATAAACTCCGTACAAAGTAATGTTTAAAAATTTGTATTTCTTCCTCTTCCAGACTCATCAAAGTCATTTTCTTTTCAGTCTCAACTCCTAAGGTCTTCGCTGACCTCCTGCTCTAAAATAGTCCTGCCATTCTCTATCAAATCACCTTATTCTAATTCCCACATATTGCTTCTCAGTAGCTGAAGTTATCTTGTTTATTTATGTCTCGTTTATTAACTCATCCGGGAACAAATCCAGGTTTTGTGGGGTCTGAAGCCCATAGAATTTTGATGATTCTTTTAAATTTCAAATTCTGAGTGCAAAAGTAGGCATAGCAAAAAGACACAAGTAAGCTTCGCTTCTTTTGCTTCAGAGTGAACCTACCTCTGGTCTCACCTATTAGATCTTCAGGGCCAAAGATTTCGTATTTTGGTCACCATCACATCTCCAGGACTTCATGGGCTCTCAATACAGATTTTATTATTATTATTATTATCATTTTTGTTTTTTATTAGTTAATTTTATTGGTACTTTTAAGGTATACAATATAATGGCATTCATCATTAGAAATTTTCACATTTACGTAGTCCATCTTGGTCCTTATTTTTTCCCATTCCCCAGCCCTCCCTTCAACCCTTCCACTCCTCCCTATTTACAAAGACTTTGTTTCCACTTTTTCTTTTTCCTCATATTAATTCCGCTGAGGCATGCCACCATCATACTTCCTTCCTTAAACAGAATTGTTTTCCTCATAGTAAACACACACTTGTGCTGCTCTGAATAACAGGTCACGGTGATTTCAGATTAGTTTTATTGTTTTAGTCTAGTTTTTCTATTTGCTGCGGTGCTTTGTGGAAAAGCAATTTTATTATAACAAGGACTGGATTTTTCTTCCTAAATTGCTCTCTAGCTTGACTTTTCCTAGGAGTTATTATGTATCCGTTATATTTCATACAATTGTGAAAGATTTGCCAAGATCATTCTTACTTTCCCTTTTGGGGATTTTATAGGTATTTGTATTTATTTATTTTTTCGTCTTGATTTTGTTTTTGGACTTTTTCCTCAGCGACTGTATACCGATATTGGACTAAAACAATTGAAAGAAAACTTTCTTTAAAAATGTATAATCTCAGTTTCCTGATTTGCTTGAAGCCTATCACTATGAAAGATTCTTAGCCACATTCCCTACTCCTTTTCTTTCAATATAGTGGTGTGTGGTTTTACACCATAGATAGATTCCTAAGAGTTTGTCAATACGTGCATCAAGTCTGAATTTTGTAAATATGTGTGACTGGTTTTATTCCGTTGAGACATCTTATGATTGTGAAATACAACATTATTCTTGTCTGTTCGGATTTTTGTAACTACAGCAATGAGACTTCTCATGTCTGTTCTTACATATTGTTTTCTGAAGTCCCTACATTTATAGGGCTTACATTTGACCAGACTAATTGCCTTTATATAATTAATTTCCAAGCATTTGGGACACTGTAGTATGATTACCCACTGAGAGTTTCAA
Organism: Fukomys damarensis; assembly: GCF_012274545.1. Lineage (NCBI taxonomy): Eukaryota > Metazoa > Chordata > Mammalia > Rodentia > Bathyergidae > Fukomys > Fukomys damarensis. Next base: position 13,306,254 of record NW_022900913.1, read on the forward strand.
TCCCCATCCATTTATGCCATGGAGATACATCAATTTAGGAACCATCTAGAGTAAAAGTTACACACCTGGCATCAACATGGAGGTAAATCGAAGCCAAGGGCTGAAAAACTTCTCACTGTAGTACACTGGATAGAATAAAATTGCAAAAAATAAAAATAAATAAACACTTTAACTGCAATTTTCACAAATGATTCATACCTTTTAAGAATCAATTCTAGCTGATTCTAGTATTCCTTTTTTTTCTTGTTTGTATCACTCAGCGTGTTCCAGGATAGGTATTCCCATCATAGCACCATTAACTCATGCTATTTTTGGCCTAAGAAGAGCACTATTAGGAAGAAAATCTATTGTACCTAAAATAAACAGATGATATATCCTATATTTGACTCTAGATTAAATATAAATGACTTTGAAATTATACATTTAATTTGAATTATCCCTAAGAATGCTCCATTAGTAATAATCAGCAGATTTCCTTTAGAAATTCTGGTCCAGGGATACATAGAAATGAATAACCATTAATATTTACTAAAGGAATTGTAAAACGAGGGTGTGAAAGTACATTAAAATGATGTCAGGGAATCAGACGGAGTCTATAATCAATATTCTTGATGAAATTTGGGGGAATTATCCTAGAATAAAAATCCGAGGCTCTGAGTGGGTGGTGGGCAGGAGCTTGGTCTTCAGGAAGTACCAAGAGTTGGCTTTTTGTGGAGGCAAAATAGAGGGCTTTTGCCAAAGACTGAAACTGTGCACATTTATTTTCTTTTTCCCTTTAAAAAATGTGTTTGTCAGATTTTTTTTACTGCAATGTAGGTTTAGAAAACTGGTTCTCAAGTCTTAATGTTTGTAAAGCTATTTGAAGGGTTTATTGTTAAAGAGAGATTTCCTGTCTATTATAGTTTGGATCTGGAATGTTCTACAGTTGTCCCATGGGTTAAATATGTGATCCTTAGGTTTGAACTATTGGAAGGTGGAGGAACTTTGAGGGTGTGGGACCTAGTGGGGGCATCATGGTTACTGGGGGTGTGGCCTCAGAGGAGATTGTAGGGCACCAGTCTCCTTTATTTCCTGGTTGCCATGGGGGTAACAGATTTCTTTCGTTGTGCCTCCCTGCCATGAAATGCTGCCTTACCAAAGCACCAAAGTAACTGAGCCAACTGACCATGGACGGAAAGCACTGAAACTATGAACCAAAATAACCCTTTCCTCCTTGAAGTTGATTGTTCCACTGTTTTGCTACAGAAACAGAAAGCTGACTACTGTAGGGCCCTTCCTTAGTCCTCCCCCACCATAAGAGTAAATTTGGGGAGTGACAGAGAATTTTCATTTCTAGCAGATCCCCTAATACTGATGGCTGAGTGACCACACTCTGAGGATTATGATATGGGTGAATGATGAACTGGAAAACATTTATATGCATAGTTTAAGGTTATTAATCAAACAAAGATATTTCATATGCCTTTATATAAAAAGTGAGAAAACTCTGGAAGTTTTTTTTGCAGACCAAATTAAAGGGTGGCTCATATATCTTAGCGTAAATATATTAAAGACCACAAATACAACAGCTCTTAAGATCAGTATTTAGTTCCTGTGTATTCTTTATCCAGTCACCATCAGCAGTAATATCGTATTTACTCTAGTATCATATCAGAATATCGCAATGGACTGTGGTTCAAGCCAAAGCATTTCTTAATATATGTTGTACAAATGAACATAAAGTGTGATATTATTTTATCATGTTCATAGATTTGTGTAGCCACTACTCTAATCATGACACAAAACAGTTTCATTATCAGAAAGAACTCATCCACTCTTCATAGGCACCTTCTTCCCTGTCCCCCGACAATTAGCCTTTTGAGAATGTATGCATTTCTTTTTCTTTTGCTACTCACATCATTCCTTTATGGCTAAGGTGCAATTTACAGTTGCAGGGCTTTGGAGACCTATTTCCCTCATAGCCACAAGGTCTGCACTGAGCAGGTTTTAGTGGCAATTAAGGTAAAGTAAAAGCATTGGTTTGTGTAAGACACATCTTTGTTTACATGCACAATAGAAGAGCAGTGATAGCTAGCTCATCTAGAGTGTGTATTATCATATTCTCCCACTGTGATGGAAAGAGGCCATTCCAGTTTCCAAAGGTCTGGCTGGTGTTTTAGCCAGAATTTCTAGGAAGGTTTTATCTCCAGTTCTTCTACACTCATCTAACACATTCCAGATAAAAGGCATCAGAACTCTCTGTAGTTTGAGTGTGTCAGATGGTTGTGATTAGAGAGAAATGCCTGCCACATGTGTCCATACTGTGCGGAGCTCCTACAGTCTGTCACCCTTAGTCTGGCACTAAAGCAAGCAGTGAGTTATTGGTGTCTCAGCCTAACAGAAATCTGTATCTTAAGAGCAAGAAGTTGTTAAGTGACTGAGGTGTATGTCTTTGTGTAGTGAGAGGAGCAGCTCAGGCTGAGAGGACCTTGCCAGCAAGCCAAAGTCTAGAGCTTTGGGATAAACCTACTCACAAGGCTCTGTGTTGTGACTCTGTGTTGGTGCATGGTGTTAAGCTGTTACAGTGATGTATAGTGCCTGTAGTAGGAAGCACGGGTTGTGACACTATTTTTTAATCTTTAAAATCTGGACAAATCTGTTAATAGCATAGTGGCTTACTAGTAGAAAGACTAAGCCTGGTTGGTAAAGTCATTTAAAATTCTCTGCCCATTTTTCAATCTTTCTCTGGATTTCGGTAGTTTTCTAAAATACACAATGATTTGAATACTTGAAAACACGCATATAGATTAATAGTTCTCAGCATTTAGTGAGCCCAAGAATTGTAGTACAGGATTCCAGGCATTAAACCTTCTATGCTATTCTTTGTTGATAATTGAAGACATTTGCCAGGGTAATTTTTTTTAACCATACAGGAATTTTAGCTTATTGTTTGAAAGCAAATTCCGGCCAGAGATTTCACCTACATATTTTCATGCATTATTTCTTATAATTGTTACAACAACAACCCCATTAAGGAGAAAAAGCAGATATTATTTCCATTTTGAAGATGGTAAGTGAATACTTACCATGTACAGGGAAGAAAGCTGAAGTGTTATTTTGTAATCATTGTGATTTTCTTTTCTGTATTTCTTGTAAATTATGCTACTTCTTCCATAGGAGCTGCACATTTTGCCTTGAGATAAATTATGGTAGGTGTACAGAATGCAAGAGGAAATAAAAATTCTTCAAAGACTTGATTTTGTTGAGGGAAGAAATGATCTTGAAAATACAAAAGGAAGATACCCAGAGGAGGTAAGATACAGTTTTTTTTTGGCGGGCGCGGGGGCAGTACCGGGGATCGAACTCTGGTCCTTGCGCTTGCCAGACAGGCAGCAGAACCACTGAGCTAAATCCTCGGCCCAAGATACGGTTTTTATGTCATGAAGATGGGCTGGAAAAGGACTAGAAAAACTCAAGTGTTGGACTTAGAAGGATATTAGGTGAGAATTTCTTGATGGAAATAGGAAGGAATAAAATGTGGTTGGTTTGCCTTTGAGAGGGCTGTCTGTCCTTGGGCATGAGAACCACATGTGGAAACTTGCTTGGAGAGTTCTGTCAACACTGATGCATTTCCTGCCTTGTCATTGAGTCGGGTACAAGCAGTGTTGGAGCACCCAGCCAGTGACTGTGGCACCTGGCTAATGCCGCAGAGAGACCTGGATGTTAGGTGTGCTAAGCACCTAGGTACCTGTTCTCCCCTGGCTGCCCGACCTAACCCTTTGAACACAATTATGGTTGGCTCGTGCCCTCCCCGATCTCTGAGTTCTACCCAGTGTGTCCTGTATGGATTCTCTTTTTCAATTGCCAAAATATTTGGTAGCCTAAACTGTCTCCTTCGGAGCAGTGAGATGACACGGAAAAAAGGAAGGCCCCTCTCACCTGTGCTTGGGTTGGACAAGATGGCGGTGGGAGTTTCTCACACAGCCTGTGAAGGATGAAGGAAGCGGTTCCATGGGGCTGGCACCCGCCTTTTGTCTCCACAGCCTGTGCCTGCCAGCTCTGCCTGTTTCCTGAGTACCACCCAGATGATGGAACGGCAAGTGACTATGTGAGGCAGGGAAGAGAAAGCAGGAACCAAGGGAGACAAGGGAAGACATTTACGCTAAGGCTTCAAAGACCGGGACCACCCTCAGATGAGTCATTATTATCTTCCCTAGAACAGTGACCGAAAAAAGCACTGTTTTTACTCAGCTCAGAAATATGCAAATTATGTCAGTCTCGCATGAAATTAGTAATCATTATTCTTTTTGATGTAATCTATAAAGTTTACAGCTGCCTAAACAAGTAATTTTTTAGCTCATTAATATTTATCTCTTGCCTCTAAGTCTGTTCATTTTACAAGGAACATTTATTGATTATTTTCCAAGACCCAGCACGGAAGACACAGATTAATACTCTAACGTCAAATAACGAAGTGGAGAATAATGAACATACTTCAGTAGTCTACGAAACCTCAGCTGCGTGTGTATTGCAAGAATACTGAAATCCAGGTACAGAAAAAGTGCCCCGGTGACACCAGATGATGGAGCAACCGCCTCTGCTTGCTACTCGGACTCGAGCTTGGAAGATAAGTAGGAGGCAGTGAAAGCAAGGTGAGAACAGAGCCCGCTCCAGCACGGGGAGCAGGAGGTGCAGAACTGCGAGGTAGACTAGGGTGGGAGGAGTGGGGACGGAGGTGCGCCCGGAGGGGAAAGATGCACGCAGGGGCGCAGGACAGTGAAGGCGACCTGTGAGTCGCTTTGGGGGCGACGGGAGCTTGGAAGACGTTCATGACCCCTCATCTGCCCCCCGTTCTCCCGTCTCACGTGTTCTACCCTCCATGGGAACCTCTTCAGTCTCTCAAGCCTCCTTCCGCCTTTCCCACCTGGGAGGTTATCCTAGCTGTCTCATCTCCATCTGAAATATGTTTCCTTTTCCTTTGGTTGGTTCCCTCGCGCTGGCGTTCACACACATCATCACCCTGAAAAATGTGCTCCTTCTCATCACAGGTCCAGCTTGAACCCAGAAAAGCTTTGCTGAGCCTTCTGAGGAGCAAAAACAAAAACAAGCAAAACAGGGGAGGTTGCCACTTGTCATTTTTTTCTCCTTTCTATTTTCATGTAATATCTATCATGATTTAGCAACATGTGAATGGTCATGTATAATGTAAAGAATCCGTAATTATTGTTTTTAACTTTCGTTTTGGCAGTTTGACTCAAACTTCACCACATTCCTAGAATGCTCTCCCTTCCTTACAGTGTTTCCAAATACTACCATTCCCTGCAGATCCTGGTGCCCAGGGCAATCGTCAGCCTGGAGGATGAAATTTAAGATGCTCTTTATAAGAATAAAGTATGAAACCAGAGAAGAAGAATATGGAAGCAGAAGGAGAAGAAGCCGTGATTTAGTTTGCAGGGTTTGGTGGCAGATAGATGGGCCCCAGCCTGGCTATGACTGGCTCAGGTACTTTGATGCCCTTTGGGTCTCCTCTGTGCTCTGTGCTCTGGATGAAGACATCCGGTATCTAAGACTCTCATCCTTTTGTCACAAAGACGCCTGAGACTCTAACTGCCCAAACAACAATGGCTGACCTTCCTCACCAGATCTCTCTCTCTCCTGTGTCCTTCTGACCCTGCATCGCTGTGCAGTCAGCAAGGTGGGACTCATATCTGACTCCCCATTTTCCGTCCCTCCTCTTTATGCACTAGGGTTTCGACTGCGAGCGCGTTTATGAAGGTAGCACAAGAGTGTGCAGCCCGGAGGGTTTATGCAGTCTGGGCAGCCAGGCTGGGCTTTCCTGCAGAAACGGCGGGAGACATGAAGTCAGAAGAATTACGTTTTTCAGTCATGTGGGAAGATGGAGCAGGAAGAAAATGTCCTTGGTAAAGGGAACAGCAGACTTGCTTCAGGTAACATCATTGGGGAACTAAAAACAAAGCAAAACAAAACAAAACAAAACTCTAGTGCGGCTCAAACAGGAAGAAAAGAGAAAATGTGGTCAGATCACGGAGATCATGGAAAATCTCATAGGTCACACTGAGGATTCTGATCTTAATTTAGATTGGCTGAAGAATGATGGGCTAATAATGTTGGCTGCTTCATGGAACAGCCTTTAGATGGCACATGCAAGAACGTATGGGCGGCTACTCAGAAATATGATGTGATAGAGGGGTACTTTGGGTAGATTCTCAGCTCTGGCGTGGAGACACGTGGATACTGGTGGTAGACAAGGAGACATGATCGCCAAAGTTTGAGCTTCATGTCACTTCTACTATCTCATTTTCTCTAGATTACTAAATTCCCTGCACTTGTACGTTGCTTAGGCTTAACATCTGCCTCTCAGATTGGATTTTAAGAGAGCATCCTAATCTCAATCTGTTTTTCTTATTTTTAACGTAAGTATCCAACATCTCTGTCAACTCCTTTACTCAACGACCAGGGTTATTCACTATCCCTAGAGATAATTTTATCGTGTACTACAGCATTGATAATCCTTTTTCTTCCCCATTATATCTTCTCCTCTTCTCTACATATTTCTAAATTACTACTGAAGGCTCACATCTTCAACAAAATGCTATTCTTGTCACACCACAAGGTGAACTTTCCTTCTGGATATTGTGCTTGGATATTTCTTTCTGGTTATCATGACACCGAGCCAGTCAATGGACTCTTCCCTCCCAGGTCCATGTCTTTCCTTTGCCTTTTCTCTACTTGGCTCTGTGTCTCAAGAGGCTGGGCTTTGCAGAGCTGATGGCCAGGCTTGCTGGATGAGTGGCCTCCTCTCATGGTAGGCATGGGAAGGGTCTGAGCAGGAGAGAATGGTGCCAGTGTCTGTACTCCTACGTTGTCTAGTCTGGTGACATCGGAGGAGATTTCAATTCTGCTATAAGATCTGCGGAAGCACTGTTCTCCTGAATCTGGCATCTCATGTTCATAGTGAATACAAATGGGACATTATCATCATAATCCTGACTGTACAAAAAAGATCACTTCTTGCAAAGACTGTAGTGGCCAACCTGGAGTGTATACAATTGATAATTAGCTTAAACAGTGCCCCTAGTTCTTGGAGATTTGGGTTTCTTGCTATGGACAGAGATAGATTGCTTATGTTTCCTAGATATTAAAAAGAGATTTTTACTTTTCTTCCCAAGACTCAGGCCCCAGAATGTCCCTTCTGTGTTGGATCAGGTTTCCTGCATGGTGCTGCTAAGACATTCTTCCTGAGAGGCTGGAGCCTTGCTGTCTTTGTGTTTAGGTGGTGACTATCTGGAGTTGCAGGCAGCCCAGATCTCAGTCCTGTGGGTGCCCCCCATGACTGCCCTTCCTCCCTTCAGGACATCTTGGGGAGTAGGGTTGTAGCAGCAGCATCACCCCATCTCTGCCTGTTCAGAGCTGAAATTGAAAGTTTCTGCCTGAAAGTGGCTGTTGCTAAACTTTGTTCTGCCTTACCTTGAAGTTCTTGCAACATCTTTGCAGTTCCCCGCCAAATTCCGTCTATGAAATTCTTGGAGTGATTTCTGTTTTCCTAACTAGATCCTAACTGATAGAGCGATTAAAAGAATTTTTGGCACCAAAGGTTTTTAAAAAACAATTTTAGCTTTTCTGTTTAACTGTCCTTGTGCAACTAAATGGACTTCTCTGAATCTTGGTCTTTTCTGTCGTAACATGGTGCTACCTCTATTGTGAAGTTAATGTGTGAGAATTAAATATGATATCGGGCTTGAGAGTACTTTGCAAAGTACTTAGTAGACATGAAGCTTGATACCCTTCTTTTGAATGTCATATTGTTTATCTTTTTGTGAATTTGTTTCTTATGCTACTAAACAGATGACCAATTTTATGTGGGCAGATTTCTTTGTATAACCTTCCAGTAACTTATATATTATTATTGTTCAATGGGTAACCCAAAGGTTTGTGCAATAAATATGTATTGAGCAATCTATGTAGAAAAACAAGTATGTTGCTTAAAAAATACTGTGCAACTCATGTGCTTTCAAACACAAAGAAAACAAGTTAATATATTATCTACCCATTGTGGATTTGGAATTTTGCAACGGCAACTTAAGAAAAAGGTTTTAACTTGAATAACTTTTTTTTTTTCACTTGAGAGCAGGATGTGATGAGAATACACATTTATTTGACTATTGGAAAAGTATCTTTTATATTACTAGCAAAAGATGTTATTAAATTTTTTTGTTTGTTTTCAAAGCTATGAAAACAAATGCTAGATGCCTCCTTTAAAGTGATTGCAGAAAGCAGTAGTAAGACACTTGCATTACAAGGAGGTTATTCAAGACTGTCATACCTCCCGTGGTTCCAGCATTGTACAGATTTTCTAATTGTTGTAATTAGAAACAGAAAAAGGCACTATCAATAGGAGCAGAAATAGAAGGCAAGAGCTATTGGTGGTCGCTGTAGAGAGCACATATTTTAAGAATTGGACTTTGAGCAACTTTAGACAGATAATAACAGCATGCAATCAGTGTATTAATTTTATACAAGGAAGTGATTAGTTTGGGCTACAGGAGAAGGCAAAGTGAGGAAGAGAACTATGGGAAGAAGAGAATCACACCGAGGTGATGACTTCTTATCCAGGAGCCCCTGGCTGCTGACCCTGGGTGACAGGGAGCTGGTCAGCAACAACTGTAATTCTTCCCATGTGTTGCTTATTATTTTAAAAAGCACCTTTTCGTTAGTTGATGTGTACAGAATGCACTCATACTTTTCATTCAGCTCCCAAACGAACATTGCTGTGACTACACACTTTCATGCTAAGCTGTGCGTTGGCAATCATTCTGACTGGGGTCCTGGCACGAGAGAGACAAGCGGCGCTGCCAACATAGTACTGGAAGACTGCTTGGGAAACGCCGTTGCATTTTCTGTGTACGGCCATGTCAGCTGTGAGTGACTTCTTTAAAATTCTGGGTGTGTGATTTAGTGCCTGTGTCTGTGGTTTTTAATCTGTCTCTGTGTGAACGCATAATTTCCTTGCATACTTCCTAGAGCTCTTTCAGTTCATGCGATTGTGCTGACAATGGCTACTAACTCAGGCCTAGTAGAAGTGATTTCCTCTCTTAAAAATGACTTTTCTGAACTTGGAGCTTTGAGGGGATCCAAGAAATTTGCTGAGTTTCAAGTTTCCTGGTTTAATCATGGGTTAGGATCGACATATGTTTCTGGAACAAGGGGAAACACATGTGTAGACTGTTAGTCCTATTTTCTTTAGCACCAGTGACTGAATGAAAGTATTTTTCCTTTATAGATATCAGAAACCAAATTTATAACTCACAAGAGTTTACAGAGCACTAAGTTTATATCTAGATTAATTATGAACATGAGCAGCTGTGGTTACTCTTAAAAATAGGTTGGCCAAAGCTTGAGGTGTAATTAATTGAATTCAAAAATATATTATTTTCCACAACTCTGTCACTTAATGTATCTTACTGGGTTATCAGTAAAATCCTAAGGTTAAGACTTGAAAAATCGCAGTGTTTCCTCATTATGGAAACATTTTCATAATTTTTTCAGGGTTCTATTTTATCTTTTGATAAAGCCCATCTGCCTAATTGTTATTTTGTATGTAAAGATTTTTCCCCATTAAGTTCAAAAGCCATGGCTGCTTTTTTGAGGTATACTATGATAAACTATCATTCAATTTTTGCATAAGAATAAGATATTAAAATATAATTGGAAGCCATCATCTTGAATATTTGTTTAACTTAATGATGTAGTGGTGGAGACAGGAATTTGGAGGTAAGCAATTTTGATTTGGCTGTATTTCACATTACTTAAACTTGATACGTATCCCATAGCCTGGTTTCCAGCTGAAATTTGAAAAATTAAAAAGTTTCCTTGCTGTAGTCACTTCACTTTCTTGGTGTTAATTGATTTGAGTAATGCATTTTTACTTAGCTAACTTTTTAATTATGTGGACTTCAATACAGCTTGTTTTAGGGTGGTATAGCAACAGTCTCTTCCCCTGTTTATCCTAATTCAAACTGTACAGAAGTTATTTTTTCGTCTTGTAGTGACCAAGGAGTATGATTTAAGCAATTTGAAAGGTTTTACAATTCTTTCTCTGCTAACGTTTGTGGTCTCATTTGGGGATAGTTATTTTCATTAGCTACAAACTAATTTGAATTGAGCAATATGAATTGCTTTTTCTGTTATTGAAAGTCACTGCCCCATAGTTCCTTAGTCCCTGAAAGTTTCATGGGATTCTAATCTTTCCTTCCTTCAAAGGCTGAGGATCTCTGGTTGCTATGGAAACAAGGCATAAATTTCTGTGAGGAATGCTTTAGCACAGTTCAGAAAAGACCCCATCCTGACTTTGCTGACCTATCTCCCCAGCCTTCCCACACTCCAGGAAAATGAGAGGGCTCCATTTTTCTGAAACACACTTCCTGTATTCTGAAATACACTTCCTGTAATCCCTCAGCCCAGCTCTCCTTATTTGGTCCTTCTTGAAATTCCTGGCTCACTTTAAATTCAAGGTCTTTCATGTATGATTTTTTTTTCTGATCTCCACACTGAGATATAATTATACTCATTTTTGAATTCCAATCACTTGTCAATCAAATTTAAGAAGATCTTTATTCTGCTTGGAGTCAACTGCTATTTTGGGGCAAACCCCTTAGAGCCTTGAGGTACAGGGATTGTCTTTATCCTCCTGGTTTCCTCTCCTACCTCACACAATGCCTTGCACATATCTAATGGCAAGAGCTCGAACTCGGAATGTCAGGGCTTACAGAGACCACCTTCAAGTCTGCACTAGCTATCTGGGAGTTATGCCTTTGGTAAGTTATACTTAGCCTTTTTCTTCAATTGCAGTATTACATAAACATAACCATAAAGTCAGCATAATATGGTGCTTGTGCATGGGCTTTGAAGCTACCTGTGTGTCTTCTAATGTTAGCTTCTTACTTGGGAATAGTGAGGCACTAGGGAATTTATTTAAGTACTTTGTACCTGAGTTTACTTATCTGTAAAATGGAGGTGATAGTGATAGCATCAACCTTGTTTGTCTGTGGTGATTATATGACATAATATTCATCAGGTGCTTAGAACAGTACTGGGCACAACAGAGCCCTGTGTTTGTTAAAGAAAACATTTAAAAAGTAAGATTATTTCTAAATAAGAGTTACTTTACAAATATTACAGATTCAGACACATTTTATCTACATCTATCACAACTTCTATATGCTTTAAGAGCTTTGGTTCTCCATCAGGAAGCAATTTTCTTTTAACAGAGGAGTTAATGCTTTCCCAGTGGGGGACGATTCTGGCACAGAAGTTCACATACCTTCACATTCCCTCACATGCATAGCTTTCTTATTACGGCGTTTGCTTCTTACTTGTTCATTGACCCATTTGCTATTCTACAATCATCTGCCGGGCTCTTATTTGGGAAAACAAAAATAAGTAAGAAGTCCTACCTTTAATGAGCACTTCATCGAATGAAAGACACAGATATGAGGAGCCATCTAAAAGTAGAGTTTCACAGCTGCTGAGGAGGATATTGTAGGGGACAGGGGACAAGTTCTCGCTTACAGTTATGGAGGTCTTACCAGACAGACTTGGGAACTTTGAGCAGAGTTGTGCAGAAAGACCACACAGTTTGTCTCAGAGAGTAAAGAGGCCAATTTCATTTCCCAGCAGAGACAGTAGACTGGACAGAGAAGTTGTGAATGAACAAGGGGATCATTTTGGTTAGAGCCTAGGTTTTGCAACAAATATCGTGATGATGGGAAATGAGATGAAAATGGCAAGTTGAGCCAACTATGGAGGACTTAATGCTGTGCAACACATTGCATCAAGTTTGGAATTTATTCTCAAAGCAATCTGTAGGAGGTAGCCTCTGTTACGTGGTTATCAGGGTTGTTTCTTGGGGAGATGGGAATTCAGGAAGCAGCATGTTTAGGGAAGTGTATGATGCTGGTCTGCAAGCTACATTCTATAGCCGAACATTTCTGTTCAATCTGCATTTCCTGCTAGTATACAGGGGGTAGAGCAGCTGGTTAAATTAGCTTCTGTAATCACCTGGAAGGGGACACCCTTTGACCCCTGGATTTTAGAAGGTATTTGAAGAAGGCAAAGGACGTTATCTGAGTCTCATGCTTGTAGTTGGAAGTATTGCATTTAATACATTTTATATTTTAAAAAGCATTGCACATGCTTTATATGGAGTTGTATTAAAATAAGATATGAGATTCTATGTAAAATAATTTTTAAAAAGCACTTTCTCAAAGTATGATTGGCATAAAAGCAGCTATACTCAATACATATTTAATGATACTTATGGGATGGTTAGGGTGAGTTTCAATGACCGACTTTGGGATTCCTTTCAGAAATTGCTGGAACACATGGCTCAGTGTATCTAGATGGGTTATGGAAATGTGGCCTGTGTCTGAGGTCAGTGTCTGGCCCTCTGTCCTTTCCACCCTGGCACTGTTCCCCTACTTTGTTTCCCAGCTTCCATGAACTAAGCAGCTTTGCCCCATTGTTCCCATCCACCACAGTGTTTCCACTTGGGAGCCTGCCAACCGCGTACTGAGTCTGCTGAAACCATGGAATCAAACCTTTCTTCCTATAACTTGTGGGTGTTGGGAATTGTGCTTCAGGGATGTGAGAGGTTATTAACACAATTTAATACATACAACTTGGTGATTCAGAGAGAAGTGTATGCTTGTGAAACCACCAGCACAAACTATGCCTTAGCAAATTTGAGACCTTCATGCTCATAGAAAGGACATTCCATTGTGACAGCTGGGAAGGCTGCTTTATCTGATAGGCTCTTGGTTTCAGGTCAGGTATAGAACAAACCCCTCAGGGTGGAAGCTCAGACGAGATCTCTCTTCTCAATCAACTTCCTCATCTCTACTAGACCATGTCAATGTGCCATTTATCTGGATGACTCAAATTCTTGGTTTAATCTTTTGCTCCTGCTGCCTTAATCTGCCATTGGCCCTTGAGACTACTTCTCCTTTCTTCCTTGGGCACCGATCATTCTCGGCCTTTTAGTTCTTAAAATAAGTTAACCATACCCATTTCCGGTTAGTGGATGGTTTTCTACCCATTATAAAATACCATAGTCATTCATTATTTAGGAGACATAATTTCTTTCAACCAATAATGTTTCTAAAATTTGCCCAACCAGTCAGTTCTCTGCGATAGCTTTTATCCCTGTGAAGTGTTTTTAGGTGATTATAGTCACGGATGCTGAACGCAGAACAGGGCAGTCGTGACATGGTCACGTGCAGATGACGGATGCTGAACCACCAGAAGATGTGCTTTTGACCTTCAAATTCTCCCTCATGCCAACTGGCTGGACTGTTTTCAAGTTCTTGAACTACTTACAAAATGTCTCACTTCAAATTAATCCCGGGTAGTTTTGTGCCAGGTTATGACGAGGATGTCAAATGTCTCTCGTATAAAGACTAGGGAAGCCAACTCAAGTTGGCTTAACAGGGTGGTGGAAAGGACCCAGCTTAACTTTAGGCCATTTTGCTACTTTCTCTTTGGGAGCATTTTATTTATAGTCATACCTTCCGGTGAAAGTTTGCCTTGTCTGAACATCCACAACGCTGCCAAGTGGATGAGAGGCAGATATTGCTCCGAGCCTTTAGTTTCTATATTTATAACCAAAGCTGCCCATAGCTGCCTGTTTCCATTACTTTTATCCTATCTGGCTTTGACAAATGCTGTAAATTAGGATGAAAAGAGGAGATAAGGGCAGGGATGGGAAAAATGAAATAAGTCCACAAATTCTCAGACTCTGATGAATCTGAGGATGGATGTTTTAGTAGCCCACAAGATTTCTCAGAACAGCTGGTTAGTGTTATGAAGAAAATTTATTTTCCTACGTTTTGAAAAGTCTGCCATTTCTAAGTAGCACTCAGTTTTCATTAAAATGTAAAACAATAGATCCCTATAAGCAGATTATTTCATGTGAGTTTTATTAACTGAACATTTATTAACTGAACATTTTATTAACTGAACTAGCACTTTAAAGAGTTTTGTTTCACTATCAAATATTTATTTTACTATTTTTTTAACCCAATAGTACTTTGACAGTAGGAACTTGTGATTGGGGAGAATGATTTATATTAACATAGGAACTGTGTGCTTTTTAATTTTGTTGCTGCTATAATCCTTTACAGTACTATTAAAGGTCAAGTGACAGCAAAAGGAAGGAAGGATGTTCTGTAACCAGTTCAGTTGCTGCTCTGCTGAGTGTCCCATGGCATTTAACTAGAAACTTGGCAAGTATTGATTCATTACTTTTTATAATTTCATTTCAAATTATTTTCTTTCAGTAGTTAAGAGAAAATTTACATTCATGTACAGACGTATATGCACAGACAGACCTACACACTGCCTTTATCATTAAAGCTTCAAGTAAATAAATGCCAACATGGAAACGTTGTTGTCTTGTGCTCAGAAGAGTGTGCCAAAACAACAGTTTCCAGGAACCACTAGGTAGAAAACCAGAAGCTAGCCCCAAGGTAGTGAGTTCTCAACCTTTTCTGAAGAATTCCGTTATCGCCTGTCCTTCATTTCATGGTCAGACTGTTATCTCCATCCTTAAACCTTATCTCAAGTGCTTTGCAGCACCACACTTGGTACTTTCAGTTAGAACTAGTGCTAAAAAGGACAATGGATAGAGGCTATGTTTTTATAAGAGACAAAGGATTTCAAATTCTCTTTTACTTTGTCTTTTCTACTAAGAAGAATGATGGCCATGCTGGAAAGAATCGCATAGACCAGTTACGAGAGAAATGATGAAAAAGGTGTCAGTAATTGAGATAATTTGAATCATTTTTATGAGACAATATTTTCACCCGGATAAAGCACCTTTGCCATGATCAAAGCACCCACGGTTCAATCTCTACGGTGTATCATATTGACAAAATGATTTTTTAGTTTTTTGAATGACACATGATGATTGTATATATATTTAATTAATTAATTAGTTTGGTATCGGGGATTGAACTTGGGACCTTGCATTTGCAAGGCAGGCGGTGGCACCGTTGAGCTGAATCCCCAGCCCATTAGTATATATTTAAAGCTGCAAATACGATGTTTCTATGCATGTATACATTGTGTTATGATGAAAGCAGAGTCATTAATATAACCATCATCTTAAATATTTCTCTTTTTTTGCAGTAATAACACTTAAGATAATTTTGAGAATAATAATTTCTTCCAATTATTTTGAGATATATATATATACAATACATAATACTCATCATATTTTTCCTCATTAAAATTTGTCAATGGTTTTCCACACTCTCTCATTTGCATGCAGCATCTTCCCCACATCTACCTTCTTATTTTTCTACTGCTCCTATGCTCTTCTATGCCAAGATGTTCTCCCACAGTATCCAATATACATCTTACCTGCGGTTGACTATAATATCACATTTTTATTTGGGTTGTATGTCTTCCTCGTGGTCTTTAAAGTAGGCATTCCTCTTATCTCCAAGAATGATGTAAAGAAGAAATACTCCAGGATTATATAGGTGTAGATTTCAGACCTGGGTTTCTTTCTTACTAGACTCGGTAGCGTTGAATTAGCCAAGTTGTCTTTATGGAATGGTTCACTCGGTGACTGAGATTTCTTAGCCCTGCACATATCTAGGTGTGGATATGTGATTACTGATTATGGATGGCTACTGAAATTGACATGTGCCACTATAGTGGTGGTTTTCAAGAGGTGAGATGTCTTCCGCCTGCTTTTCTCCCCACTTCTTGCTAGATGCAAAGGTTATGAACCTGTACATTGAAGAAAGAACCTGGTCTCTGAATCACTGCACGGAGAAGTGCTGTCTCAAGGAGTGAATACTTGGATTTTTGCATATAAATAAAATAATCTTCAATGTGTTTATTTCTTACTCATATGTATTTGTTGCTTGGTATCCACAAAGAGTTGGTTCTAGAACCCTTATTCTCTTCTAACATTTTAGCCTGTAATAATTATTTTCTGATGTATTCTCCTTCTAACATGTGGAATCATTCAGATTTATGTGCAACCTTCTTGTTTATTAAATTAGCCAACATTTACTGTATACCCAATGTATACTGCACTGTAAGACTTAATTATTTTTCACAGACACCTTATCTCTCTCTTTTTGTTCTCTCTCTTTCTTTTGAGATGGTCTTGCTCTATAATTGAGGCTGGCCTGGAACTTGTGAAAATCCTCCTGCCTCAGCCTACTGAGTACTGGGATTATAGACATGTGCTACCATGCCTAGAATATATCTCATCATTCATCAGTTCCATTTTTCTTAGCATTGTAAATTATAGTAAAACTATAGTTACAAAAAGGCACTGCCATTTGTTCAAATGTGGCTCACTCTGTATTTTTATAGTTTATTAGAATGTAGCCACATTTATTTGATATTGTCTAAGGCTGTTCTTGTGCTACCATAACACATAGATATGACAGAGTTCACAAAGCCTGAAAACCCTAAAATGATTACTTCCAGATCTTATTGAATAGGTTTCCAATTCTTGGTTTATAGCAATCAGAACAGTTTTGGTTGACATATTTTAAAAGGATCTTAATAAACTATAATAAACTAATATGACAATAAAGAGTCAGAACACAAGGAATTTTTAATCTGGACTAGAAAAGTTTTAAGGGGCATATAAAATAAGCCAATGATGTTATGTTGACACAGACCATGTCCACTAACAAGTTGGATACTATTGGTTGGAGAATAAGCTAGGGAGAGATTTAAGAAGGCAACTTGGAGTTCAGTGGAAATATGAATACTTTTGGATTCTGCAATTATACTGTGGAATTAATTCAAGGAAGTGTTTGCATTTGTGTGAAAGCATTATAGTTAACAATGTGGATAGGACTTTAGCTTATAATAAACTAAGCTAGGAAATAAGTCTAACCAAAGGGGAATAGGTAAATGAGGCAGGGTGTACATACTCTGGTTGTGTTTTATTTGAACAGATGCAGGCATTGAATAGAAGGAAGTTGCTCTCTAACTGCAGTCCTAAAATGATTGTCATGATAGGTTATTATTCTACAAGGCAATATATTATGTTA
This sequence comes from Fukomys damarensis, assembly GCF_012274545.1. Lineage (NCBI taxonomy): Eukaryota > Metazoa > Chordata > Mammalia > Rodentia > Bathyergidae > Fukomys > Fukomys damarensis. The sequence continues at coordinate 13,323,335 of NW_022900913.1, forward strand.
CTCCTTAAGTATTCAAAGTATTCAAAACATATCATGTATATATTGGCATGTATAGTTAACTCTAAGCTAAATTGCACATGGCAGGATGAACAAGATGGAATTTATAGCTTCGTTACGCAAAGCCCAACCGTGCATCAAAGGCTGGGCTAGTGAGAGCTTTAAGTGTCACGGTGTCAGGATCCTGCTATCTGGCTGTGTCTTCTCTGGCATTTTTAACAGTGGTATCATTTTTGCTCCAAGTGACATAATAAGGAATTGGGTGGTGTTCAAAGGTACTGAGGTGGTTGATTACATGTTGCACTGAAATTTAAAGGTTGCTGCTGAACAAAAGAAAAGCAAAACTTGGTCACGATGAAGACAAACTAAGAGATCCATTCTGCACATGAGACGTGTTCTTGAACAGGAGATGGAACACAGGATTTTAAAAATAATAGGTAAAGAAAGGCTGACAAAGAGGAAAAAATTAAAGACATAAAGCTAGAAAGGAGGTGAAATTATCTATTTTGAATTAGTAATTCTAGACTCTCAAAAAGGTAAGAGAAAACAAAGAAAAACTAATGTATTAGAACTTCTGAGAGATGGTACTCTTTTATGCCAAAATTATGCACGTGCCTATAATTATTTGCTAATTATTTATTGTTTCATGTATATGCACATATACTAATATACTAATACTGAATAATGCACATATACTCAATATACTAAATAGATATTTGCCCAAAATGAAATTAATTAGTATTAGCTGCATCTGAATAAATAATAATGAAAAAATTATTATTAATTATGATGGCTTCACAGTTAACTCAAGAAAAATATATACTTGGGACAAAGTTCTGTATTTTATTTATAGTGTTACGTTTCAAATAGTCATGTTGGTAATTACAGTTTACTCCAGAAATTTCCCATTAGATTTGTTAGGTCATTATGGTTCTTGCTTGTGTTTGTAGCTGAAGAACACATATCAGAATTATCCATATTATATCATAATTATATATCAGTTTGGTTAGTCACTTTTCCATGATTCACTTGTGCTTAAATCACTGATATCTTTTAATTCAAAATATTTGCTACACTTTAATGTATTATGTATTTTATAAGTCAACCCCATACACTCTTAATACAGATTGAGCATCAGATATCTGAAAATATGAAATCTAAAATGTTACCAAATCATAAGTCTTTGAGCAACACCATGATGCCATAAGTAGAAAATTTTTTATCATAAAAATTTATTGCAGTCACAAAATTATTGTGTATATAAGGTATATAGGAAATATAAATGAAGTTCATATTTAGATTTGGTTTCTATCTCCAACATATCATGATATATACATAGACATATCCAAAATCTAGAAAATTTGGAAATCAAAAATGCTTCTTGTAAGAAATATTGTGGATCAAAGATACCCAGTAGGGGCTAGTATATAAGTCATAATGATATAATTATGTATCATCTATGTTTCATGATATAAATATGATATACTTTACTATAGTGGGTGGGGAGGATTCTCTGTCAGCCTTTTCATCCTAATGGGATTCTGTAGCCTCCCCACAGGACCTTCCACCCTGGGGATGACACGGACCCTCTTACATAAGGGCTGACTGAAGATATGAGATTTACTCTGTAGTATAAATATTGGCCAATCTTTTTTTCTTATTTTGTCTCTCTGTGAGAGATAAAGAGACTTAGACAGTACAACTTAGTCCACCTTTAGAATGTGTGTAACTGCTGATGGAAGAGTTTTTCCGATTGGCACCTTCAACTTACTGTGAGACTCTGTGTTAATCAGGGTTCAACACAATGAGTATTTTGAGGGAGTTGAGGAAATGTGCATAGGCAGTTAGGAAAGGAAAATCACAAGCAGGCTGGAGCCCCAGGAGCATGGGCTAGAGCTTGTTAATAGAAAGACAGGAAGAAAGATCCAGGAAAAAGGGGCAGCAATTGCAGACCTAAGCTTCCTATAGGACCCTTTGATCTCTGAGCAGCCATCTTTTTAAAGACTTGGGCTGATTAAACCAGTACCATCGAAAATATTTTTCTTTTTATGAATTTGAAGTCATCTGATTAGGGTCTTTAAGCACATTTGTCAATCCATTTGGATCAGCTCTGTATTAGCATTTGGTCAGGGTCATGGTAGCCAGTGTGTGTGTTAAACTGCTGCTGTTTCTGCCCCGCCTTTCAACTCCTTTGAGAGAACATGGCAGCTCAACTGGAATATTCTGGAAAGGAAACTGTGGGAACTGTGGTTTGTCCTAACCAAGTTAACACAATGGAACTTTATCACACTGTAGTACTTCTATCAAGCAAATATCAACAGGACAAAGAGTTGCATCTTGGGAGCTATGAAGCTACTTGTTAGCTATGAGGTCATGCAGACTTTCGACATGTGATTACCATTTAGTTAACTAGTTTTCCAGTTTTAACCTTTTATGCCAGAAAGGTTTTACAGTTATGCAGGTACTTACTGTTGCTTATTTACTTATCTTTAGATGATTTTACTTGTTGCTGTATTAATATATGTTTAGTATACTGCAGTTTATTGTGAGGGCTCTAAGTTTGTAAGTGATGGAACTTTAAATTAAACTACATCAGTTTTCAGACACTTCTTTAGTGAGTATATAGCCTTTTCACACTGACACACACTGAAGGATGGTGTAAGTACTTTATATTTCAAAATTACTACAGCAAGAAAAGGCCCACTCAACTGCTCCTACCGTGACAGGCGCTGGTCATTTAACATGTGGAGTGCCTTTGAAACATGCCTTGTTTTCAGCATCAGCTCATAAGTTTGCCTTCGTGTGTGCAAGACCAGATGAAGAAGGCAAAGTGGGCACATCACCCCTGGTTGTCCAGCCAGTTGTACACGTGCACTGTTTATGGGCTTTAAATGTTATATTTGGCTTTTGTTTTTCTGTAAGTTTCTTTGTGCTACAATTTTAAATGCAATTTGAATGCAGGTGGTAGCAACAGGATCCTGCCCTCAGAATGAACGATGTGGTCAACTGAGTGGTGCCTTCTAAAGCATTCATCCCTCATTCGTCTTCCCCATCAGCTGCCACCCACTGCTTCCTTCGGGGACTGCAGCAGGCTTTTATGCTACTAATTGTCCAGTACCCTACATTTTTTTCTCATATTTTATCTGTATATTCATTTTTTCTTCCAGTTTACCCTTCTTGATAGTCAAAAAATAATGAATGCTTAAATTAAAAAAAAAAACTGTAACAGTAAAAGGCCCATCACCATGAACCACCCTCAAAACGCTCTCTCTCGCTTTGCGCACACTCATCCGTCCCGTCATTCTTCTCACTTCCTCAAACATTTCCGGAAGTTATTTTCGTGATTGTCTTTAGTTGTGCTGTTGTAGCTCCCTCAGTGCCCCGAATGGATTCAGAACATTTATCTTCCACAGTCATTTTGACTTTGGGGAAGAGCCAGAAGTCTCGCGGGGCCAGATCTGGTGAATCAAGTATATGAAGACGTACTGTAATATGCTCAGGAACCTGCGTTTTGGTTGCATGCACTTGGTCGCAGCATTCACCGTGGTTTTAAAAAAAAATTTTATCGCACCTCACACAAGCGCTCAGGAAAGGGGACTTTTAGAAGTCGATGAGGGCTGGGGACGAGGAGGACTATTTTGAGAGGGATTAATGGCAACGTGCCTTGTAATTTAATAATTTAAAACATTAAGCATTCATCCTATATTGCAAACTAGAATTCATTCTAATTTGTGCATCAACTTGTTTTCGTGACTCAGGTGTCTATTTCTACATGCGATATTGTTTGGAGGTCGTATGTTGGAGGAAGTATATGTCATGTTTTACTTGATGGCGAGGTTTTTCAGGACAAAAATGAAGGTGGTTAGTTAAAGTCATGCTATTCAATCGTTATGTTTCCTGGATCAAGTCAATCATTTTTCCCTGCTTTAACTGCTTCATATGTTAAAACAAGAATAACACTTCATAAGGCTGTTGTGACACTGAGTCCATACTCTTAAAGAGTTGGCGCACAGTAATACTCCAACAAACACTAGTTAGTAATAACTCATTTAGCGGATACAAATCCATGGAGAAAAGAAGGTGATCAATTTATAACCCAGAATGATAAAATACTTTCTTCTTTAGAATCCTGCACAGAAGCGAATGTTTCCATTCTCATGATGGCTATTTTCTTTCACGGAGGGCTATGGTAAGGGCATAATCACGTTGGCATATATTTCTGACTCTGGCATATATAAGTTTGAAAACCGGATCACTGGATAAAATCTCACAGAATACGTAGAGCACAGTGCTTATTGTGTGGACTGGGAAATAGAGATTCAAGGCTCGAAGATTGGCCTAAAAGAACAGAAATAGCTAGGTTCGGAACATGGGTAAAAACACAGATCTTCTGCTTGCTTAACTCTAACTCTAAAAACTGTTTATCACAGCATGAAGGAGAAAGCAAGGAAATCAGTGCTTTTCAACATTTTAGATTAAAAAATGTAAACTTGAACTTTTACCAGACACGATGTTTCCCAATACATCTTAGAAGGCATTTATTCACCTGTTTCTTCTCTTGTAGAGCAATACTCTGTCTCATTTGAAGGGATAAACTAGACAGTCAGGCCCTTATTGTTTTCACACTTTTTATTTTTATCTATCCTGTGTTTTGTGTTGCCTGCCTCTTTCAGCATAACATCAAAAAAAAAGACAGTAGTTCTAATTTGAAGAAGGCCACAGTCAAGGATAACTATAATGAACTTCTTAGAAGCCTAGGTGCTCAGGAAGACAACTTTTGATCAAATAGAAAAACAAACACCTTTGAATGTAAAGATATCTGATTTTTTTTAATTTTGGCTCATTGATTTAAGTTTAAGAACTTTGATGAGCTGAAGATAGAACATGTATAGTTCATTGGTTTTGAGTTGAACTATTTTTATTTGGCGTTAGAAGTAATTTCTTTTTCACTTAAGTTGTTTTATCTCTGGAAAAATTGATATAGGAAAGAAAGCAGTTGGCTAGGATGCGTCATCGAAACTAATCTGTAAGTTAACACCTGCTTTACTCAGGGTGCTTGTTACCAATAAGAATTTCCACTCTAGCCAGTTAAAGCAGGCAGCGATTTATTATGGGTTCTAAGCCTGCTCTTGTAAATTCTAGGAGTGTCCGATAACCTAGGTTGTATGCAGCACCATGATGTTGTACACGTTCAGTGCGGTTCTGCCCCTGCCCCTGCTCCTGTGCCTACCTCCTGGCATCAGGAAACCAGGATGGATTCTTGGGATGCCACCACTGCAAGACAGTGCAGAAGAGCCTAATGGTCATGGTAATGGCTTTTGTCTTCCAAGACTCAGAGGCTGTTTATGCTTTATACAAGGAAATCAGTTCCTGTGCAGAATCCTAGCTTCAGGGGAGACTGGAAAATGTCCTCTGACATTACCTTGGTTCTGATCTTTAGAGAGGCAAGCAACAGAGAGCTTAGAATGGGGTTGACATCAGCATGAACTTTATCTTCAGTTAGACAATATTATTTATGGGTACGTAGGCATGGAGGACTTTACTAGATAATTAATACTACCTGTAGAGGAGAGGGACAATGGAAACCAGAAAATCTTCTTTGTGTAAATTGTATTTTGCATGGGAATAGAAAAAACATTGCTAAATTTAATAATATAATGTGCTTGAGTCAGCCAGTTCTATTTTAATGCTAGAAGGATTATTAAGAAAAAGAGCCTACAAAACAAGTAATTCTTACTGTATATAGTTTTAAGAAACACAAATTTCATTTACCACAGACTAGTTAAATAACACTCAAAATATAGTTCAAATTTCAGTTACCATGCTATAGTAACTGTACCTAACTGCATAAAGTATAAACTTCACTCTTAGCTCTGCAGTCCCCAAATCACAGTGTAAATAACAGGTGTGCATTAACAGGTGGTCAATAACAAGTCCTATCATTTCTTTCAAAATCTGTTTGTGATTGGTCACCGTACATCAGTTACTCATTTTGCCCACAGAGTTAAAGATGGGGTGGTGTTACTTCCTTGTTTCCAGGACTAAATCCACGTGACAGTTCACAGAACTAGACAATCATAACAGTAAGGGGAAATTAGCCAACAAAGATGAAAGTCTGGCAGAGAACGAAAAAGATAAAGCTGGAGTGAGATTTGCATTGAAAGTGAATGGAAATTATATCAGGAACAGCTGAGTTTAGAAACTGGCCATGGACACGATTTCTCCACTGGGTGCCACTTAGTGGCAGAAGTTCCAGACATCGAGGGTAGGGGCTGTGACATAAGATAAACATGTCAAGAAGCAGTGATGTTGGTAAAAAACTTTACCACAGAGGACCTCAGAGAGAGAGAGAGAGAGAGAGAGAGAGAGAGAGAGAGAGTTCATGGCATTGAAAGGATAAAAGATAAACTATTGAAAACCTAGTAAAGAGTATGACAATTTGCCAAGGTGTAAAAAAAAGATTTTCACCTCATAGTGAAAATTGCTAGAGCAGAAGAAGACAAGGGATGTTCAAAGTACTCTTGGTGAGGTGTTTTTTGTAGTTGTTTTTTCATGACCCTGGAGATAGATCTTAAGTAGTTTTTCCTTTTGTTAAAATTGTATATCCTTGGTTGTACATTGTGATGTTTTGATGTATGTATTCAAATAATCACTGCAATTAAATTGAACTATCAGTCATATCACATAGCTACCTTTTTTTTTCCATGGTAAAAGCACCTGAAAACTACTCTCTTCAAAGATTTCCATTGTACAATATTATCAAGGCTCACCCTCACACTGTATGTCAAATCTCTAGACTTACCGTCTTACATAGCTATGATGTTGTACCCTTTGACTTACACCTCTCTATCTCTCCAAGATATGGTTTTACCTTCTTTTCTATATATTTAAATACTGTTTTCTAAGTTTTTGAGATTCTACATAGAAGTGAAATCATGCAGTATTTTTCTTCCTATGTCTGGCTCATTTTTCACTTACTGTAATATTCTCCATTTTTACCCATGTTGTGACTAACGGTAGGATCTTTGTTTTAAAAGCTGAGTAACATTTACACACACACACATCACACTTTCATTATCTATTCATCCATTAGTGGACATTTAGGTTGTCTCTGTTTTGGTCATTGTGGATGGGCATGCAGTGAACATGAGAACCCAGGAATCTTTCTGGGGTACTGGCTTAACTTCCTTGAAATTCTTTCTTTACTTTTTCTTTCTTTCTTTCTTTCTTTCTTTTTTTTTCTC
>NW_022900913.1:13330597-13428470 GCF_012274545.1 Fukomys damarensis
TTTCTTTCTTTCTTTCTTTCTTTCTTTCTTTCTTTCTTTCTTTCTTTCTTTCTTTCTTTCTTTCTTTCTTTGTACTTGGTATCGAGCTTGTTACCTTGTGCTTGCAAGGCAGGTAGCAGATCTACTGAGCTAAATCCCTGGCCCTGGACTACGTACTTAAAGCAGGAACAGCTGCATCAAGTTGTCGTATTTGTTCTGTTTGTTTAGTTTTGACTTTTTGGTGGTACTGAGGATTGAGCCCAGGGCCTTCACACTAGCTACATCTCCATCCTTTTAAAAGTTTTGTATTTTGAGACAAGTTCTCACTAAGTTCCTAAAATGCCTAAGCTGGGCTCTGACTTGCGACTCTCCTGCCTTAGACCATGAGGCTGCTGGGATTACAGATGTGTACCACTGTGCCCGGTTTACTAGGTTTTTATTTCCATGTATATATTTTAAGCAATACTAAGAAAGACTTTAGTATTTTGACCAAAAACTCCAGACAGACATCATGAAATAATCATAATTTCCCCATAGATTATTAAGCTCACTTTTCATGTTTTCAGTTTGCGTATTCACTTATACAGATAGAGCGCAGTCTACTTACAGTGAGAGCAAGCTAATATCTCATATTTTTGTTATTGAAAGACTGTACTGCAACAATTTTCTGAGCAGTCCTAGAATCTCTGCTTTCAGATATAACATTCTAATGTAAATTAGAGCACTGTAGCCCCTCATGAATACATGAGGAAATACACGCTATTTCCCTCTGTTAGAAAACTGTCCTCCTCTGTGAAGGCTTGGATGGAAACGACGTGTCGGCAGAGATGGCTGTGTGGCGCTGTGAAACCTGACAATGTGCAGGGTGGGCCTGGCTGGGTCGCTGAGAGTTGGCCCAGCTTACAGCGATAACTGCACTGTAATGAGCACAGGAACAGAGCAGAAGTCTGTCACCATCAGTGGAGCCAACAGGGCAAGCTTCAAAATGAGCAAGGATGTTTATAGTATTTGAAGGTTAACAACTAGGTCTGGGCTTCCTGAGAGGCAGGAGAGGCACAATCATCCAATGCTGGGATAGATGGTCTTTTCTTCATTCGAACTTTTGATATTTTGCTTATCAGGAAATTTTTTACATTAACATTGATTTAAAACATGTTTAGTATTCATCAAAATGAGGTGAAAACTTAGATTCACCCAAAGACCTGCAGGTAGATACTTACAGCAGCTATTTGTAATTGCCCAAACCTGGAAACAACCAAGAGGTTCTTTGGGATGTGCCTGGATCAAGAAGATGTGGAGACATCCAGACCATGGATTGGGCTTCAGCGCTACAGAAAAATTAACTATCAACTCACAGAAAGACAAGGAGGAAATATAAATGTGTATCGCTAAGTGAAATAAGCCACCTTGAAAAAAAAAAGCCTCCATACTGTGTATGCTCAAGTGTATGACATTCTAGAAAAGACAAAGCTATGGAGAGAATAAAGCTAATCTGTGGTGGTCAGGGGTTTCCGGTCAGGAAGGGTGAGTAGCTGGAGCTCAGGGGATCTTTAGTGCGGTGAGTGTCTCCTATACAACACCGTCACAGTGGGTCTATGGCTTTACACTCATGTGCACGCCTGCAGGATTACGGGCCTGAGCCCTCATGGAAACGCCGGACTATAGGAGCAGAGTGCAGGTTTGTTGGGGGACACTGGAAACGTGGGCAGCTGCTCTCCGTGGAGACAGTTCTCTGAACCTCTCCTTCCTACTGCTGCGAACTCAGGTTGCTCTAAAAATACAAGCGATTAAAACACTGCAGTATAATGTTATTAGTTTTATTACTGACCTTTTGGGCACCCTATTGTGAATTTTGTCACTAAGCCAGCTACTCATGTCATCAGAGTCACCGCTGTGGAACTGCACAGGGCAACTTCGTATTTACAAGGCCAATTTGCAATGGAGAGCAGTCCAGATACTTGGTGAAGACTTAGCTGGGGGAGAGAAAATACTGATGATTTTCCTAATGTATTTTGTTGCCAATTAATTTAAAGTAACAAACAGGGATTGGCTTCAGTTTTTGCTACAAATGGCATGGAACTGTTCATTGCTACCTGAATATCTGTCAGAGTGTGGGCATCTCACTGTATTTTCCTCCCTCTTTCCCTCCACTTCTTCACTCCTTCCTCTTTCTTTCTCATGCTGAGGATTAAACTCAGGGCCTTGCATATGCTGGGCAAATTCTTTACCACTGAGCTACACCTCAGTCCCTTGACTGTGATTGTAGGATGAGCTAAATGATATTTTGTATGGGTTTGGAAATTCAAATATAGCTTTATTCATAGTATGGATTGTTGGTTTAGCAAACAAAAGAAAAATGCCCAGTGGAATGTGAATTTTAGGCAAGCCACAAATGATAAGCATGAAATAGACTTATACTTGAAATGTCATTTCTCTAAAATTCAAATTTAATTGAATGTTCTGTATTTTATCCGACAACCCCATAGCTCGTACAATTGCAGTGATTTAGAGAAGATTAATTTCCATCCTCTTGTTGTTATTATTACAATGTAGCAACTTCAACATGTTATGATACATGTTAAAGCTTTGGATGTGAAATGACTTTTCTCATAGCTAATTTATGCACTGACTTTTGTATTTTTGAGCAAAATAGCTTCTTTCAATTGGATGTGCTCTTACTCTTCTGTTCTAATAGTCAGATTTCTTTCCCTTGTTTGATTTTTAGCACAGAAAGATGAGGCCAACACAGGCCAGTCTCTCCCTCTTCATCTCATCCCTTTATCAGTTAAGAACTGAAAGGGAAGCCACAAAAGAGACATGAAGATAAAATTCAGCACCCAGGGCACATTCGGTGTTGCTTGGTCCTCATGCATGGGATAAGAACACAATTAAGTACTCAAACAACTTTGCTTTCCTAGTCCACATAATTATATTTGAACCTCCATGTATTTGGAAGTTAATGCAGATCATGTATCTATCCATCATACATATATCGCGTTTAATATTTATAGTGTAATTAATGAGATGGCTAATCCAATATTCACAGAGTAGCAGAGTTAGGAAAACTGCCCTTTGTTAGCCAAAGTGATTTATTTATTTATTTATTTATTTTCATTGACTTTTATTGGCACATTTTAGGTACCTTTGCATGACAGGTCTTGGGTCTCATTTTTCCCCCTTACCCTGCCCTCCCTTAACCCCTTCCGTCTTCCCCTGTTTACAAAAACTTTGTTTCCATTTTTTCCTTTTCTCATATTTTTTCTTTTCTCTTATTTCCTGTCCCCTACCCTTCCCACTTCCCATACACCTTTAGGTGTAGCCACAGTGATTTACATTTTCTGCGTACAGCAGGGCAATCCTATTTTGCTATATTTTCCATCTTCCCTTTAGTTTTTGGGTTTGATTATTTACTTTAGAATTTTCCTAAAGCTACTTTAATGCGAGGGCTAACACGGAGCACCTGGTGCAGGTGGTGAAGCCTGTCTCAGGGCCTCCCCTCTGCTGAGGCCCTCACCCAGCCTGTCAGGCTCCTTCCCTGCCTGCTAGGGAGCTCCCAGCATTTCTACGTCTTCGCGGGCCTGTATTTGTCCCTTAAATGCAGAACACTGAAAAGAGCCTAGCCTCTGTCCTACTTAACTTTTCTGGTGGTTAAACTGCTGAGAAGCCACTCCTCTTCCATTTCTGTTGAGTCCGTGGCCTGACTTTCATATCACTTCAGGCCATGGAGTCACTGGGAAAATCTGGTGGTCAGAGGACTCCTCTAGCAGGGAGAGGAATCACTGCTTGAAGCTTAGTGGACAATTTTCCCAGCATAGTGCTCGAATCTGAGTGCTTTTGAGGGGTTTGTATGGGTGTGGGAAAGAGAAGCATGAACACAGAATTTTCCCCCCGTGCTGTTATTTAATGCTAGTGTTGTGCATGGATGATGATGAAGTAGGAGGTAAAGGCGACCTTTCAAGCAAAGCAGTGAAGAAGCCTGGCATTGCAGAGCACCGGTGAGGCAAAGGTTTGCATAGCACTGCTCAGTGTGTCCAGGCTCTTACCTGAACATCTTATGCTGTGATGGCCATTTTGATATCCGATTGTTTTTGGCTGTCAATTACCAAGAGGATGGAGTGAATTCAATCTTGTCTCCTTCTGAGTATGAGCAACTAAAGAAGCTTTTACCCCCATCAAGGCCCCTCTCCAGAGTTCGGTATGGGAAATTAAGCTCTAGCAAAGAAGAGGTCAGTCGTGAGAGAGACACGTTTGGCAGGCTTCCCAGCAGTTGCGCGGTTCAGGAGATGTGAAGAGCTGTCCCATCAAGCTACACACTGAGGATGTGCCACCATTCACTTGTCTGCCAGCAGGAAAGTCAATGAGCTCTGGCGGGAGGTTGTTCCAGACTCCTAAACATTATCACAGCAAGCGCTATTAACTAAATGTGAATAATTTTTCTCCCCTCCCATGGTATAATTTTTTTCTTTTTTTGACTAGGACCCTTGTGATTAAAAAAAAAAGTGTTTTTTTTGAAGAGCAGGGCAAAAAAATAAGGCAGAGGTAACATATGGCACTTAAAGTCTTATGATCATAAAGTATTTTATGATATTTTCTAAATCTGAAGTCTTACTTAGAGGAAGGTCCGAGGGTTGGAACAAAGGTAGTCTTCCCAGTCCCCATAGAAGTAAAATAACTGTTATCTGAATCTGACCCTGGGGTCTTGGGACTTTGGTAGGGAACTGTTTCAACTCCACTGTGCTTGCTATGGCTTTGGAGCTGCGCCTAGAGGAGTGTGAGAAGATACTGTTCTTCTGAGTTAATTCAGCTCATGTTTATTGGTTATTCTTGGGTGTCATTTACAGTAAATGGGATGGTAGGTATTTTGGGGAAAAGGGAACTGATTCAGTTACCCTTAAGTCACATCTCCAGGCCAGCCAGATCTCCCTTGAAAAGGACTGCACTGACCATGATTTGTTTTAAATTGCTTAGGCATAGATAGTGGAATGTACCTGTGTGCGTGTGTGTGTGTGTGTGTGTGTGTCCACGCATGCATGAATACAGGTATATTCACATGCACATACAGAGAATATACTCTGTATCCTCTGATCAGTTCACATTTGCAGCACTCTAATCAGGAATACATACTGCAGAAGTGGCTGTTCAGCATTTGAAAAGCTAATTAAAGCCCAGCAAATCTCCAGGAGTGGCTGATAAAAAAGTGACAGTTGACTATATCTCAGATCCATTCCCAAATAATTCATGTTCAAGACATAGGGTTGGTTGGAAGTAATGTGCAATTAGGCCCCTCCTTCCTAACCCTTTCCTTCCTTGTATGAATGAGGAGTAAGACTCTAGCATGCCTAAAAGCCCCTCTGTATAGTACCATAGGTAAGGGTTGTGATTAGGGTTAGGAACAGCTGCACAGAGAGGACTTTGCTGTTTGATTTTCATTGGCCTGTTAGCTGAGTCCCACTGCTAAGATACTGTGTGGTCTGTTTTCGAATGAACTGATCAGGAAAATGGGATCCATATGCTACTGAAGTTGTAGACCGGACTTGATTTGGTTTGCAGAACAGGTATACAGCTGTACACAAAACTACTTTTACATTTTGTATGCATGGCCAAATTCATTCTTTTATTTTAAAACTAGATAATGGTTTTAACATGGTGGGGGAGAAACCTCAGAGACGTCTTTCACCTCTTTTAATGACAGCAAAGTCTCCTGAGACAATAATCTGATACTCACAAATGGCTTCCCTTCAGTGCGAGTCCTGTGTCAACAAATGCTTTAGGACGTATTTTGTTTTTTTTGTTTTTCCCTCAATAGCACCTGAGGGGAAAGACTGCTAATTAGGAGAAAGGTGACCGGCGAATATCATATACTGTATTTCTAATTATTTTTTCCTCTACCTTTAGATAAAAACTTCTAAGAAATAGTGTTTGAAGAATTTTCAAAAGAATTTTACCTTTTTATGTTTCATCTCCATGACACATCATTTTTATTTTTTTTTTCTTTCTCAGAGCAATGTCACAGAAGGGTATTTTGAAAGAAAATACTATTGCACTGATTAAAGAAACTTACTGGTTACATAAGTAGTTTTCTATGGATGAAGCTTGGTGCTCAAAGGGAGGTCAAGGGAAGGGTGGGAAAGAAATTTCCCCAAAACCTATGGAAAAGACACACTCAGGAGGCATTTATTTGGTGATGAAAAAAATCAACAGTTTATAGAATTAGGTGAAAATATGATCCACTTGTGTATTTTCTAGGATTACTGCTATAGGCACACTAAAGAAGAAATCAAGAAAATGAACTTATTAGGTAATGAAACCACTGTAAGAAGAACACAGGAGGATTGTTTGGGTACAGTGTACCTTTTCAGAATGCTGGTCCATTTGCTTAGATTTGATGGGAAGCCTGATGAGTTCGCAGAGCATAATTTGCCTCACAGTACAGATGTCCCTTGCATGAATATGTGCTGTTCATGCTGTCATAGCAGTAAAGAAGAATTGACTCAGGTGTGCTTTCATTCCCTCCAGAAATGAATTTTATCCATGCCCATAACTTCCCCATCACACGTCCTCAACCACTTCGTTTGGTGGAACCAGATGATAAAAATGAGATTGGCTTTAACAAATGATACTGTCACACTCATAAAAATGGAGCAGTGGAATCAGTCTGCGGGCTTAGGGGAAGGCCATGCGCCAAAAGGTAGGAGTTTACATAACATAAAGTATGACATCAAAGCAGTTCATATAGTAAACGCGCAAATTTGCAAAAGAAGGTAGGAAGGAGAAAGCAATTCTTTTTGTTCTGATGTGCCTTGAGGAGCCCGAGTTCTACATGACTAGCTTGGGTAAGGCCAATAAAAACAACAGTCGGTACAATCTAAATTGCTCTGAATAATTTGTATCAAATTGAGAGGCAGAGGGGGAGAAAATATGGTAATTCTACAGGAACCAAATTGACAGTGTAAAAACTCCAAATTGAATTAATGATGCAAATTAAAATAGTTCTAAAACCCTGGGATAGAAGATAGCTAGACTAATCACATGTTAGTCAAATAATAAATCAAGTTGAAATAAATGAGCCTGCTTCTGTAATTTTCTTCTACCTAAATTGATGCCATTTTACCATAAGTTTATGATCTTGAAACCCTTATTTTTATACTGAAACTGTAGGAAGTAGAACTTATACTTTGCTTTTTATACAAAGTATTTATCAGTTTTCTTCATTCTGACTTTCTGCTAATGAAGTGGTAATTGCAAGATGTTTGAAAAGAAATAGTGGCTAAATCATAATTGAATTTTTAAAATCAACACAGAATGGACGCCATCTGAAGGTGAATAGCTCACGATATAAAGAACAATTTAAAGATTTTTGTAAAGCTCTATGAGAAAGTTGCAATGCAACTTTTTTGATTTTTTTCATTCATTTTAGTTTCCCTTACTGTTTTCTGTGAGTCACCTTCTACCTTTTAAATACTAAACCCTAAGAAACTATTTGCTTCACTTAAGAGTATCACCTCAAAAAAAAAAAAACTAAACTCTGAAATAAAATTGTTAATTTAAAAAGCAGTACAGTTAAAACATAAGATGAAGTTGCCGCCATAAATATACCACAGCATATCCGTCAAAGCTCATTATAGATGATTGTTACTTTTATATTTCACTAGTTTTCTCTCCAAGCCAAGATAGTTGATGCTTTTCTATTGCAATAGAATAAAAGGAGGGAATTTATGGAAAATGATTGTATTTTAAAACCAAAGAAAGATTACAGTTCACGCACTCCAACTTCTTTAGATTTGAGAAAGTGCCAAGTAGGTTGAATGATGTGTGTATAGTCAATGGGTCATGCTTTTATCATTGCATGGCTCCTTTTCCTGACATTGTATTAGTTTGGTTTCTTGTGGCAGGAATCCTGTAAATCCTTTAAAGACTTTGGTCCCTGCCCGTCCCCTAGTCCTCCATCTGTGTGGGCATCTGTTCTGCATGCTTCATGTCCTTTTTCAGGGATCTCATTCCTTCCCATCTGACTAGTGCTCTGAGCTGGCCAACCCACCCACTTGATCAAGGGATGGAGCCCTAAGAGCCACTTGGCTCAGAGGTCTGCAGAAGGTTTGCAGTGGCTGTGATTTCTGGTGGTGTTAATTATGCAGGCCCACAGCTCATGCAAATGTGAATGCATTTTAATTCTACTATTCAAACATTGAAAGACATTGTTTAAAGAGTTATCTAAGTGGTGTGAGTTTATGCTAGTTATGTTGCAATAAAAAAGAGCACAGATCAATGAGTTTTTGTAATAATCCTGAACAACAACAGCAACAAAGCAGAAACTTAAACATTAACTTGGAAAGACTGATCAAACATGCAATCTGGAAAACAAAATTACTAGCTTTTAAGAATATTGTGGCTTCATCTGTTATGATGAGTTTTTAATCTTTATCCACTTAGGAAATGAAAGAAATAGGGTTTTTAGAAGAACAGGAGCATGTGGTGTGAGACATATTTGATCATCCTTAATTTATTTGCAGGGAGTTTTATTTGGAGTGTTCCAGCTTCCTTAATGAGAAGACACAAGCCAGAGGGAGTAATTCATGTTTGATTGTTTGTTTGTTTTTGTTTTTGCAGTGCTAAGGATGGAACCCAGGACTCATATGTGTTAATGTGTTAGGTAAGAGCTTTGCAATACAAGTTCTGGGAAGCACTGAACTAATCAATATTGAATATATATCTTCAGTTTCTAAGTTGTGATAGCATTTGCTCCAGTACTAAGTCCAGATAGCAAAGAGCATTCTGTTTGTTTTTTTTTCTTGCTACTGGGAATCAAACTCAGAATCTTGCACTTGCCAGGCTGGTGCAGCACTACTGAGCTACATCTCTGGTCCCATTCTGATACATCTGAATCTATTCAAGTCTTGAATTTTAGACAAAATGTGGTATGAATTTGGAAATCGAAGTATTTGGAAGTCAAACCAGAATTACATAATCACTTTTGTTGGAATCTATTATTTTCCTAAGGAGGGGAGTGAGAGTGTTAACAGGAAATATTGCTCATAATTTTGAGGTTATAAGATTAGACCATTCCAAAGGACCCTGAATATTTTAATCATAATTATCTTGAAAGGCAAATTTGAGAGAATACTGTTGACAAAATAGGGTAATAAAACATCTTTTGTCTTTGGGATGAGCTTGCTTTTAGATTTTAAAGCGTTAAGATGTATGGAACACTGTAAATATAGGACATAGTATTGGAGCATGTAGTGGGACTAGTGACATAATTTTGTTCAGGAGGAGGTTTGTGAAAGGAGGGAGGGAGAGAGAGAGGGGAGGAGCATTTGATGACAGTTCCATCTAATCAAGTTACAAGATTTTGCCAATAGGGTAGGAAATTGAAAGGAGTCTGTTTCCATGTTTAAGTTGAAGCCAACACAGGAACAAACCTATTTGACTAGAGATAGGGATTGCTATGGCAACGACTGGATCTCGACTGCACAGTCCAAAGAGCGTAACATCCTGACGGATGGCAGTGGCAGAGGTAAAGATCTGGCAGCAAGATAAGATGCTCTGGGTGGGGAACAGTAATGAGAACCGAAAGGCTAATGGTAATGATAATACTGATGATGATCAAAGTGATTAAGGGCAATTGCCTAGCATTTTCCCAAGCAGTTTTTATGAATGGCCCCATGAGGTCATCCCAGCACTTTGCAAGTTATTTGTTCTTTCCCTGTCTTCCAGACAACATACCTCTGGAGTAGAGCACTAAGGAACATCCAGGGTCACACAGCTAAGACTTTGAGAGCTGGCCCAGACGCTGGCTGTTCTGTGGGTGGAGCTCACACTCCTAAATGCTGTAGTCTTGTACCACAGAACCCTCTGAGCTAGAGGATGGTTATGTGAGCCTGATTCTCTGATTGCAAAGCTGGTGAAGTCTTAGAAAAAAGCAATTTTATTTTGTAATCTTATTTTAAAACAAGTAAAATTTAAAGTATTTGTATTGTGCTGTATCGTTCTCACTGCAAGTCTTATTAATGCTGGTTCTTAATTTCATGAACAAATCATGTTTTCCTCTCAAGAAAATCTTCAGGATATTTCAACCCTATTTTTAGATGTGAAGTCCATTGTGATTGGGGAAGATCATGAAATAGTCTTATAACTTTCATCTCTGCTATAGCTTGTAAATTAGGCTATTAGATTTTTCATACATTGAAAAAAGAAATAATTTATTCCAGGATGTATCCAGTGAAGGTATTTGAGCCTAAGTGAACTGTGAACTCAACCTATCTGTGTTCAGTGATATTTCAGGGTGCACCGCTTGAGGAGGCACAAGCTAAATAGCTGCAATGTTAACAATGGAGCACATCAGGGCCGGAAGAGCTCCCAGGACCTACCTGATCACAGGCAGGAGGACGAGAGGCTCAGGACCAAGGACAGCAGCAACTTCATTGGTACCCTTGGTGATAGTCTTGTATTGAGTGTGAATGCAGCAAATAGGAGTGAATTTGATGTCCAGCCTCCTTGAACTTCAGCCAAAATTTGGAATGAAGGCACTAGAAAACTAATTGGGAGTTACTGTAACAAATCTGTCCCCGTATTAGGACAGGAACCCTATTTACACTCAGTTTTACTATCCTGTAATTTGCTTTTCAGGGATATGCATGGAAAATGCTTTAATTTCTCTCCTTTCATCTTACTTGTGACTTCTCCTCCATCTTGGAATCATTACTGAATGTTTTTGTGTTTATCCTGGTGTTTGAGAATGAAACAATAATTTTCCCATTTGAATTTCCTTTCAATTCTGCCTAATTAAAAATTGATATCATGTGTCAAGTGATTCATTTGTAGCCCTTGAATCTAGTTATTTGGGCCGGCAGCCCTGCATAAAAGCAATTATGTTGGGTAATTCCCAGTTATCCACATGTGGCCCAGGCAGATCTGTGTCCTTTAAAATCCCCAGATGCCATTTCAGGAAAAATCACAAAGCAAAGCAAAAATATACTGTACTTAGCCAAAAGCTTCATTTAGAACAAAGTTTTAGGTAGCAAGCATGCAAGGGCGTAGCAGGTGTCCCAAATCTCAGCTGTCACATGCCTTTAGATGGTCAGCAGCTTCCTTGAACTCTCTTCACCAAACACCACTCACATTCGCTTGTGACAGCTAGAAATGTTCCAGACATTGCCAAATGTTCACTGTAGGGCAAAATTGCCCCCATTTGAGAACTCTTCATCTAAATATGGGTGACACACCTCACCCTCCTTTTTGAGCTTTGCATGTTGCTCTCACTCTTTTGAAACACGCCACAGACACGTGGAGGGAATGTAACCAACTGCATTCAGTCGTATTGTGTAAGTGGCTCTCATTCACGCACGTCTTGTCTTTTTCTTTCTATTTTGAGGGTACTTTGGATTGAACCTGGGCCTTTGTGTGAGCTATGTCTTCATTTCTTTTGGTTTTAATTTTTGAGTCAAATTTTGTAAAGTAGCTAAATTCTCTAAGCTAGGCTTGACCTTGGAACTCTCTTGCCTCAGCTTCCCAAAGGGCTGAGATTACAGAATTGAGCCTGACTCATGCATGTATTTTAACCCCACACCAATAATGGCCTGACAAATCCTTTCAAATGTTTAGAGGTGAAGGTAAAAAATTCTAACACTAATTGCTCACATGAATAGCAGTTTTGGAAGCATGTTGGAATTATTCCCAATTTTTATTCATAAAAGCCTTGGTAAGTTGTGTTAGGTATTTATGAATATTTTTTCATTTGTGGATTAAAAAAAAATTAAGGGGCCAGGGATTTATCTCAGTGGTTTTGTGGCCTGCCTTGCAAGCTCAAGGACCCGAGTTCAATCCCCGGTACCCCCCCAAAAAAAAAAGAAAAAAAATTAAATCACAGTGAGAGTTACACTGTGAGCTCAAGCAAGTGCTAGATTTGGAGCTTGAGCTCATCTGCAGCTTTGAAGCACTTGTCGGAGAGGCCTCAGTGGGAGTAGGGAGTGGGGAGGTGAGGCTGGAGGCCGCTTGGAGACAAATAAATTTTGGTTCTACTGTTTCCTAACTGGGGAGATTGGGTGCGTCATTTAGTTTTATTTTTTATTTGCCTTATATGTAAAGTAACAAGTATACTTTGTAAGATTGTAAGGTACGTTATGAGTTAAATAAGAGTGCAGATGATAAATGCAAAGCAGAGTGACCTTTATGGGTTTTGTGGTGAGGCCAGCACAACTTCTGGCCAAAACTGCACAACAGAGCAGGAGAAAGACAAATCCCTGGACAGAAAGGGATCGTGTGGAGGCTCGCATGGTGTGCACCTAGGGTACCTCCCAGAAGCCGAAGGGTAGGAGGAGATTGGTGTCCCCTTTAACAGACATTGTGGTACTGCAAGTGCAGTACAATTGCAAATTTTTAATAAATTGCTTCACTGAGATAGATAATTTTTCTATTTTATGGGTGGATATTTGTTTTGAGGAAAGTCACAATATCTCTCCAGTGAGAGCAATGAGAAGTGACTTAAAGAAAAAAGAAAAAAAAACATTTTTTTAAACTACATTTTATTGAGCACTTACAAAACACCCTACAGTTTGGTACTGAGAACAGAAGATACAATTCAGAACTGGGGTTTTTCCTCCAAGAAGCTAGCAAGCCACCGAAAGATACAGACAACTATGTTAACAAGAAGGTGGAAAAAGTAGCTGCAATTTAGTGAGGCAAGTGTTCTTTGACAACCACAAAGCAAATGCCTCACCCTCACTGTGGTAGCGATGGGAGCTCAGGCATGGAGTACAAGTGGGCCAGGAAAAAGAAAAGGAAGTCAACATTCTAGGAAGAGAAACATCAAAAATGAAAGGAAAACTATCTAAGAAAGAGCAGCAGCTCCAAACCTGTGTCTGCTCTGACTGCTTTTCCTATAGCATCTCGTTTACCACATTGTTGTTTTATGTGATGTTTTTGAATCGATGGTATTGCTGTGCAGTAGCTAGCTGTTTCATCAGGTTGTGTTTAGAGTGAAGAGTCACGTTGCTGGGGTCATTTCATGCCAGTAGCATTTCAGAATGTGTCTAGGTCTGCCAGTGAGACACCATTAGTTAGACACTGCTCCTGAAGAGGAGGGGTGTCAGCGTTTGTGGGAAGGAGGTCCCCACTGCCTTCTCACTCTATGTTAAAGTCCTTCAGCTCATTTTCATAAGACATCAGAAGGTCTGGCAACCGGGCCTATATCTGTTCAGACAAAGTACTTTGGAGCGTGGTACAACTAGAACTATGGATTAGCAGCCTTCATAACCTACTAAAATTAAGGTAAAGACAGGCATTAGAGCAAATGACCCATGCACACAGCCAGAACAGTTCTATGTATGTAAAATCATCTCCCTTTCTCTTCCTGCCTGATGTCAGGCAAAGCTATTTAGAATGAATCTCCTTTGATAATTATGAAAAGAATCAAGTATCTTTCAAAAAGGGAATGTTGCAAGAATTTAAGGAAAAGGTGAGATACGACAACGTCAAATTTTGGATCATTAGACAAAGGGCCATCAGATTTTTTTTTTTTCTGTAAGGATCCAAAAAGTGAATATTTTAGACTCTGGGGTGGTGAGATACGACAACGTCAAATTTTGGATCATTAGACAAAGGGCCATCAGATTTTTTTTTTTTTCTGTAAGGATCCAAAAAGTGAATATTGTAGACTCTGGGATCTATCAATCTGTGTTACAACTTCTGAACTTTGGCATTATTAAAGGAACAATGCCACAGAGACCATGTAAAGTAATGGGTGTGGCTATATTTCAATAAAACTTTGTCACTGGACACTGAAATTTGAATTATATATAATTTTCATGTTTCATGACACATTATTATTACTTTGATTTTTTGAGCCATATTTTTGATATAAAAATAACATAGCTTAAGCCATAGGAAAGCAGACAGCAGGTCAGATTGGGCTCATGACAGCATGAGTTTGCCAAACCTTGCTTTAAATTACAAAGAAATGATGAAATGAGGTGACCCACAGCTCTGTGTCATCTAAAAAAACATTAACCTAGCATTACAGACTATAGAATGACGTAGTAGAGCAAAACAGATTTTAAAAATCAGTTTATTAGAAGACGTAGCTGTTCTCCACTATGACTCCATCACATGTTACTGGACCAGCTTTTGGTCTTAGTCCCTGAAAAGCCACATATCTTGTTTATATGCAAATGTGACTTTCAATGTAACTCGGAACCAACTTGAAAATTGGACTTCTTGCAAATTGCACTTAAATTTTCTTCTCAATCGGTCAAAATTTTTCATAAGAACTGATGCTCGCTAGAGAATGAGATATAAATGTCACGCTTGACATCACTGACATAGAAAGAGGGTGGAGGAGGAAACCGGACAGGCTTGGCTCTCACCGGCAGCACGGTGAGGTCTGCACAAAGCACCCCCAAGAAGAATGGCAAGAATGGACTTTTGGCGATGCTTTTTTCCTTGCTCTTTCCCCTTTGTTTTGTAAGCAAAGAAATATAGTCATCAGCTTTGGCCATGCATCCATATTCTCTTCTAGAAATTTCCTAGCAGTATTATTTATCTTGACATCAACGCTTTCTTTCTCTGATTATGACATGAAAGCTGGTTCCAAGGTGTCTTTCTTATTTACAAAGCTGTTCACTAACTTTGCAATATTTCCCTTTTTATACTCCAGATCAAAATTCCATGGGAAACTGGGAGCGTCATTTCTCTTTAATATCCAAGATTCTTCCCGGGGAATCATTCCAACACAAAACAAGTAGTGCAGACTGTTTCTCCCTAGGTGTAGGAAACATCTTCAGCTATCATCGCTGAAAGAGACTTGTAAATGTCTTTAAATTTGATAAGAAAAGAAATTCTGGTTGAAATTTGCCGGAAAGATCCCAATCCTTACACACAAGGCTACTGGTCTTATCCAAGTTAGGTGTTGACCCCAAACTTTATCTATATGCATATATATAGTCAGATGTATATAGATGTGTGTGCATACACAAGCATCTAGTTATAAATTCTACACATGTATTACCATATTTTAAAAACACAGCCAATAGAATTTTAAAAGGTCAAGATAAAAATAAAAATAGAAATTCTACTATTACCTCTCAAAGTCCTGCAAATCACTCAATTGCTCTGAGGTATGGAAGCCATGCTCTTGAGCTCAAATATTCAACAATTCCCAAAACGAAGACTGAGGGGCATCTGTTTTGCTTACTAAGGTTTTCTTGTTTTAAGTCATCTACTTACTCTACTCTATTGTTCTTTGGGGTGCAGGGGTACAGAAATGAGCCCACAGAGTGTTCTATTTGGTTTGTGGCTCACAATGAGCTTGATGGGTATGAGATTTCCATGATGGAGCAAGTAGTCCCTGGGGTGTGGTGGGGCTGACACCACTGGTGTGAGGAAGGACCTCAGAGGTGTGTGCTGTGATGCAAACACCACAATACCCTGTCCACTTATTTTGATAGAAACTGAATTTTGCATTCTTTCTGAAGGCCAACTCAAGATTTCTGTTATTCACCTTAAAAGGATGATTTACTACCTCTGTGGTTGGTGATTTTCATTTCATGCCTGTGATGGGACCTACACCCTGCACATCATGCACATCATGGAGGTATCTACTAATCTCTCAGTAGGAGCCAAAGACACTATGGTATGCTTTCCTGGGATATCCAAATGTAAAACTTTAAGTAAATGTTGAGCAATGTCTCTTCCCTTTGTTAAAGTGATTGCAAATCTTAATGATGATTGGAAAGTGAGACAAGTGGGGGGGTTAGAAAGCTTCCTGGTACGGCTGAAGTTGTGTTTTCTGGTATGCTCGTCTATTCTCAGTCTTCAAAGTCCTTCTCATTATTTGAAAATGTGGATTTGTCAAAATTGGTTTTGTTAATGAGGGAGTACTGCCATACAAGGTAATGCCTAGAACACCAGAGTGATGCACGCCTTCACTTAGACACGCTGAACATGTAGGACAAGCAGAAAAGAACAACGTTAAAGGAGGGTCAGTGTCTCTTTTGCAATCATGAACAGGAAACTGCAATTTGGGAAAAATAACCTGCAACATTGTATCCTTACTCCTGACCTTGAACCTCTTAGCCAAATTTATTTTAATGATGAGGATGTAAAAATAAATAGAATTAATCCATTTTGAAATGGTACCAAAGTAGAGAATATTTTAAAATCAAATAAATAATAGAATGAGCAGATATGGTCATAAATAGGTGAGTAATCAGTAAGCTCATTAAAAGTAAACAATAAATGCTATGCAGATGGCCCGATAGTAAATACTGGACTGAAGGTCTGGAATGAACAGTTTTTTAAAAATTGGAAATGACATTTCATTGGAATGCAGCAAAAATAAATACTAATTAGTTATTTGGGACATTTCTTCATTGATAGGTTGACAGACTATAGGTACTCTTGTACTTTTATGGTTTAAGGTGATATGAAACAATAAATTTTACTTTAATCGATTTTGTTAGCAATAGGTGGTGATGTATGAAACAGGTATGCAAAAATAAAAAGATCAGTTATTTCAATACTTTGGTAGTTGCAAGTGATTATTTTGAGAGCCACAAAATAAGGGGACATGAAGGTTTGATTGAATGTCCAGGTTAGGAACTGGAAGTTTCCATCCAAAGTGTCATCAAAAGTAATTTACCACGTCCTGAGCTTCCTCAGGTAGAACAAAGGCAGAATAGGAGCCACAAAGGTCAGATGATATTTAGTGTGCTTTAGACCAACTGCAATATCTACTTGCTCTGTATTTCTATCAAGTCTACATTCATATTTATTTTGTACTTTGAGGCCTTTGGGACATTAACAAAGATTCAGGGAGACACTGAGCCCTTGGCAACTTCAGGGCCATTCTTGTCACGCGCCATTATTTCCGGGTTCTTCATGCCCTGCATGAATTCCGGATGTGAGTCCACCGGTGAAGGTGGTTCACGCCTGCGCAGAGGAGGCGCTTGGTTCGTCAGAATGACGCAGGCCGGCATTGACCAATAGAAATGGGCCACGTCACCCGAGAGGCTATAAAAGGCAGGCTCGCATCCGGCTCGGGGTCTTTCCACCATCTTGAAGAATGTAGAAGAAACTCCAATGAAGCGTGCATCAGAAGAATCCTGAGTGTTGCGCGCTCTTTGCTGGCGAGGTGCGCGCGACAAGTGGTGCCGAAACCCGGGAAGCGACGACCATCATCGCCGGCATCAGCGGAGACCCCTGACTTCAGGAGGATTCAGAACTGAGACGCAGGAGGGGAGGATCCACCAACTTTCCGAGAGGTACGCTGTCTGGTGTGGGCGGGTGTTTCAATTTGTTTACTCCAAAAGGTTTAAACTGGCAGTAAATCAAAGGTAAATAACTTTGTCGGTCGCCCACTCTTGTAGATAAGGGAGAAATGGGCAATTCAACTTCACAATCACTGGTCTATGCCTTACAAAGCCTTTTGAAGGAAAGGGAGTTAAAAATATCGGAGAAAATTTTAAAAAGGTTTCTAAAGGAAGTGGATCGAGCGGCGCCCTGGTTCAGCG
Organism: Fukomys damarensis; assembly: GCF_012274545.1. NCBI lineage: Eukaryota > Metazoa > Chordata > Mammalia > Rodentia > Bathyergidae > Fukomys > Fukomys damarensis. The sequence goes on from NW_022900913.1 coordinate 13,348,081, forward strand.
GTACCAGGTCACTCACGATCCCATCCTGGGAAAAATTAGGAAAAGACCTCCAGCGAGAGAAAGATAAGAATACCTTAAGACCGGGGGTTTTACCAGTGTGGAAGATGATTAGAGCCTGTTTGGAGGATAAGCGCTGCAATGACAAGGTGCGAGAGGGACAAAAATTGTTTAGGGAGCATCAAGACAGTGTATCAGAAACGGAGAGGGAAGAAAGAAGTAAGTCTAGACAAAAACGGAGAATAATGGGAGCTCAAGAAGAAGGGAGCCAAATTTCCGGCCCTATTGAGGCCTCAACGGGCCTCTACCCTGCCCTAGATGAACTAAAAAGATTAACATTAGCAGAAAAGGAAAGTAATTCGGAGGGCTCCTCGGAGGACTCCGAGACCGCGTCGGAGTCCTCAGGGGAGCCGCCCGAAAAAGAGGAAGTAGTAAGATAATTCAATTGGCCAAAACCATCTGAGTGCACTCGTTAAAATTGTCTTATATGTTTGTCTGTCTTAAGTGTTATATGTTTGTCTGTCTTAAATGTTCAAAGATGTTTGTATGTTCTTGATCAGAATGACGTCAAATGCAAGTAGATTGTTGATTTCTACAACCTGGCTTTATAGGATCAAATAAAAAATTTAAAAGATATTTAAATACAACCTTCAAGTTTGGATATGCTCCTGTTGGTGAATAAAGAAGCAGCTGCTCAGAAAGTTTATTCTGATCTTTGTTCACTAATGGGAGCCACCAAAATAATTTTTTATAGCCTTATAAAAAGATACATCTTGTTAAATATGTTGTTGGGAATATTGTTGGTTATCAAAGGTCTGAATTATAAATATGTTTCTGATGGTTATTTTCTGTTAAAAAAAAAGGGGGGGGGATCCTGTTGATACAAAGCCACATTACAGGATATAAGAATTCATTATAATTATTATTGCTATTTTTCTGGTATACAAAATGTATTTATATTGTTTGACCATGCAGGTTTTCCAGCATATTGTTTATGACAATAACCCTTTGGTCCAGGTATTCTCTCTTCTCTTCTGCTCCACCTACTTATGGTTAGTTCTTTTCACCACCAACAACAGGACCATCAACATCACCACAACACTTCAATGGTCTGCGCAACATCACCTTCGCACCCACTCCAGTTTGCGTGTGGCCACCATTTCTTTGGCTTGTGGCTAATGTGACTCTCTCACAGACTATGGAACTGAATTGTGCCAATGATACTTGTTGGTACGCATCCTGCTGGGACGCTACCAAATTTCCTCATGCTGTGGTCGTTCGAATGCCTCGATTCATTCCTGTGCCAACGGAAGTGACGAATCCCTTGAGTATTGTAAGATCTAAGAGAGACTTTGGGATTACGGCAGCAATAGTATCGGCGATAACTATTGCAGCCGCTGGTGCGACCGCAGCCGCCGTCTCCTTTTCCACGTCAGTACAAACCGCAACCGCTTTGAATAATTTGTCAGCCAATGTAGCCTCTGCGCTCGATATGCAAACCTCTGTTAATGCTCATTTGAAGGGAGGGTTAATGATTGTTAATCAAAGGGTTGATTTAGTGCAAGAGCAACTTGATGTGTTATGGCAATTGGCCCAAATAGGATGTATGTGGAGGATGCCAGGACTCTGTGTTACACCTGTACAATATCATAATATGTCAAAAGCTGCGAATCTATCTAGGGAACTCTCTATGTATTTGACATCAAATTGGACGGGACGTTTTGATCACTTGGTTAGACAATTGAGAGTAGCCATTGCTCATGTTAATTCTACCCGAGTAGACATTGTTTTTGCACAAGGTATATCTGATTGGATTGCAAGTGCTGTATCTATTCTGAAGGATTGGGCTGGAATGGGATCAATGATTGCTTTGTTGGCTTTGGCAGTGTTTTTGGGATTTTGGTGGTTATGTAAGATGAGACGACAGAGACAAAATGATAATATCATGTTGATGCAAGCTTTTGCTGCCCTTGAAGCCGGATACTCGCCTGCTGTTTGGTTGGCCAATTTACAATAGCTTGAACGTTGGTCATTATCTGCCTATGCCTTGCTCATTCGGGAGCCATAAATATCTGCATCTCTCTACCTCCTTGGACATGGCCTCTGCACTCTGTGGATTAGTCCATTGCACCAGAATCAGGCATGTCCTTTTACAATCTTGTTGATCAGCCTTTGCACCGCTCAGAGGTTCTCCTCATTGCACGAGCTAAGGTGATCCAACAGTTGCTCACATGGAATACCTGCTTCGACCACCTTCCGGCCGGGGTGGTTGACAGGCTCCTCCTGAGCTCTAGTTATTTTAAGGAAGGGGGAGATGTCACGCGCCATTATTTCCGGGTTCTTCATGCCCTGCATGAATTCCGGATGTGAGTCCACCGGTGACGGTGGTTCACGTCTGCGCAGAGGAGGCGCTTGGTTCGTCAGAATGACGCAGGCCGGCATTGACCAATAGAAATGGGCCACGTCACCCGAGAGGCTATAAAAGGCAGGCTCGCATCCGGCTCGGGGTCTTTCTGCCATTGAAGATTGTAGAAGAAACTCCAATAAAGCGTGCATCAGAAGAATCCTGAGTGTTGCGTGCTCTTTGCTGGCGAGGTGCGCGCGACACATTCTGAAATGAAAAGGCCTGGTGCTCCATTGGGCCTCTTGCTCTGGGTCTGTGTAGATTGGAACCAGGCTGTTTGCTGAGTTGTGGTGAGAGATGGTCCATAAAAGGTCTCACACATCTTCGCTGGCATCAAACATCTCTTCAAAAGTAATATAATAAGCCAAATCCATGAATAATCGATTCATTTGAAACTTACAAATGAAGGGATATAGGAGAAAGTAAAAAGTGTGCCAAACTAGATTTATTTTCTGAGAAGTTCTTTCATAAAAGGTACTGAAAAAATCTAGTTAAATATTTGAAGAGGACAGCACTCAATTCAAGAAACAATTCAATTTGAGTGACTCTTTTCTCCTTGGTATTTTTCTGGGTTGAGTCAGGTCCTCTGTAGACAGAATTGGGTCTGTTTTCAACCTTTTCTTATTTTCTTTTAGGAAAATTCCTACCTCTCTACTCCTCCCTTTTCTGTGAGTTGCATTTCCTTATTTTTCAAATTCTAGATACTTCCATGACTGTAACTTTTTAATACTATGATTTCCAGTGACTATACTTTTTCAGTGAGGATATTTTTCAGTGAATGCAACTTGCTTTGCAATATCTTCCACAGTTTTCTTTTCTTCCTTGAAAATATATTCACATATTATTAGACTATTGCCAATGAGGCCAGAAGTCGTCCTTCTTACACTATGAGGAATGCAAAGCTCAAAGAGTTGACTTTGGCTGGAGAGAAAAAATGGCACATAGACCCCACGTCTTCTGACCCTCAGTCCTGTGTGTCAGTGTTGCTCTACCAGGGTCTCAGCTAGTCAATCCTCACTGCCTTTGAATTCTGATATTTTCCCCTTGCAACTTCCTTTGCATAATTTATTTAAAAAATATCTGTAGTAATTGTTTCGCTGGAGCAGGGTGTCAGTCTGATATGTGCATGACTGACTACAAAATTTGAGGGACCCACTTCAACATAACTTTGCAGGGCTCCTTATGCAAACACTATTGAGAACTTCCAGATGGGGTGAGCAGGGCCTCACCTGAGCCCAGAACACTGTGCAAATAACCATGAGAGGTGCAGGTCAGTGAGGCTGACCTTAGCTCCTGGATTAATTTTTATTAAAATAAAAACAAAACAAAAATAAACTCTTCCTTTTGTGGTTACTCTGTGTATAAACTTCATAGTGGCATTCTAGTTGAAATCTGACTTTTCATCCTTATTTCTCATGGATCCTCTAAAAAAGGAAGCACTCTTCCAGCGTAAGCAATGGAATCATAGGGGGAACAAATCCATTTTCTTGGGTACTGGTGGCAAAATGGCATACTGCTTGAAGAAGAGCTGTTGGTGTGTGACCCAAAGGCACAAGTGATCCTTAGATAAGTGCTCAGAAGGCAAGAGGTAGAGGGGAGATCTAGTACATAACAGGATTGAGGAGGAAGCAGATTGGGGAGACCCTTCAGGGCAGCCTCAAGGAGCCTTGGCTTCTCCAGCACAAGCCTTTTCAGAGAAGAAATCAACTGAGTGGAATTTTCTATTTGTACGATGGTGATTATATCATGGGAAAACTTTTGCTATCTCCTCTGTAAAATCTCCTGCTAGCTCTGCTTGCCTAGTAATGCACCTGGCATGGAAATTGTGAGTCTGTGTCAGGGCTGACATATTCCAAAATTAATGACCTCATGAGGAGAATGCTAGTGAATGGCCTCTGCCGGTTATGTCACCATTTCCTGCACAAGTCTTGCACACACCATTGCCCCTCAGCCTGCCCAACCCACTCTCTTTCCTAGGGATTTTTTCTTTCTTCTTTGATCGTTTAAGATGTACACATCCTGTCAGGTCCAAATCAAGCTTCTTGTTTCTTTAAGAAATCTTAAAGACTACCCCGCTCAAAAAAATGATCACTTCTGGCATTTCACTTGTTACTAATCACTTGGTCCTGGCTTCCTGTTTCTATATGAAATGATATGACTATGCCTGATCTCCCCACCTAGTGGAAGCTCATGGAGCGTGAGCTTTGTCTTTTTATCTCCTTTTATCAACATATTTATTACATTACTCTGTCTATATTGCAGAAAAGAAGAGTTGAATGAACTGGGGAAAGACCTTGATGTCAAAGAGAATGGGAAAGAACAGAGCAGAAGGTATCTGTGCTGTAGAGAGAACTTCCTGAGGCTGAACAAAGCCACAGGGAGATGAGTAAGTGCGTCTGAGGGGAGCAAAATTTGTAAAGAGTCATTGGCCGATAAAAATCTAAAAGAGTGTTTTCATCAGGGGCATTAATGAGCTGGAGACTTTTAATTGATTTCTTGAAGCAGGTGGCCAGAATTCCACCACTGGGGTCACAGGCAAGCACAATGAGGTCCACACTAGAATGTCCAGACTGTTGTAGGACGTATTTGCTGTTCATACATAACAATAACCACAGGTTCTTTGGAAGGAACTTGAATCTCCTCAGAATGCATTTCACTATCGTAGTCATGGGTATTAAACTGTATTGTTTTCATGTAGTATATAGCCCTGGTCTTTCATTGCCCCATATACCACTGGTCTTTTATTGCCCCATTTATAATGCTGTATAGATGTTATTTATATAGATATCTGATGGTGCACAGACTATTAGTAGTAAAGTCAATATTTCGGTCTCTGGAATGGACAAAAGCAGGTAGGCAGCACATCCTGGAGAATTTCATCTGAAATGTGGTTATTTCTGGGTGGCCATCCTACGTAATGGTTGGTTGGAAAGTCTTGAGGGGTTGGGATATGGTAAGATAGAAAGAACTGACCCTGTAGGAGGGATAATTCTCAAGTAGAAATGATTTTTGTCATGCTGACAAGTACAGTAAGTTTATACTCAGTTTAAGCATGGTGATGAAGGCAGTGACAGTGGATGTTTAACAGCAGCAAAGTCAAACAGCTCTCTGTGTACACAGTCAGGCAGGTCAGTGGCAATGTGGATTGGCTAGAAATTCAGAAATTTCAATAAGAAATTATTCACTCACTTGAACAATATACAGCATTATGTTTTCCCTGTCCCCTAGATATCTTTTGTTGGCAGCTCTTTTCTCCAAAATACCTACCACAACCTCAAGCCTTAGAGATTATCAAACAACTTAGGTTTATAGACTCAGAGTCTGGAGCACCATCTCTCTCTAAATCCCAGAGTCATACTAATTGCTATGTGAACATGGAATAGAAATTGATTCATATACAAAGCAGTAGCTATTACAGGAGCCAGAATACTCAGACAGCTCAGATGTGTTCTTTCCTGTAAAGGAAGCCAAAGTCTGATCAGAAGCTGGCTTGCCAGTGTGGCCTGAGAACACTGGGTTAGTATGATGAACTGTGGGAGTTTCTGGCAGCAGGCTAAATCAGCCTGTTGTTCTCACTGTCATAAGAAGGAAGATTATGACAACGGACTACCGTGTTCTGTGTTCAATGGCTAAGCCTGTTGCTTCTTGAAAATGTTTACCTTTTGGACTGAACTTTTTTTATACTATTGTATGTGTGTGGTGCATAGTAACTGCATTCATCTTGGGGAATTGGTGCACATACATGTTGCATCTGGATCATTTTTAGTCACTCTCCCCTTCTCTCCCTTGTTGCTCTTCCCCTGGATCTACTATCCATTTCCACAGCATTTACCTCCCTGTTTCTTTGTGTTTTGTTCTTTAAGTTATTTAAAGTTTGGGTCTGTCATTTCAAAGAAACCAACCACGTAATATTTATCCTTCTGTGTCCAAGTTGTCTTGTTCAGTAGTGTGGTCTTAAGAACCATCCATTTTCTTACAAATAATTCCAATTTGTCCTTCTTTATGACTAAATGCCTTTCTCTTATGCGTACACAACCACATTTTCTTTACCCATTCATTTGTTGATGGACATAAATGTTGCTTCCATGATTTAACTCTTGTGAGTTGTGTGCTACAAAGATAGGTTTGAATGTATGACTATAATATGATGACTTTAACTGCTTTGGGAAGATACCCAGAAGAGGTATATCTTGATCAATTGAAATTTGTATTTTAGTTTTTTGAGGACTCTCTGTATGCATTTTGATAGTGCTTTCCTCAAAAAATTAAAACGACATTCTGATTGAACCCAGCTCTTCCCCTTGTAGGAATCTTCCCCAAAGAGTTAGTCATCATCATACAGTGATACATCACACCCATATTTAGAGCAGTACAATTTATAATAGCTAAATCTTGGAAGCAGCCTATATGTCCATCCGCTGATGAATGAATAAAGAAACTTCAGTGTTTATACAGGATAAATTTGAGGCATTTGTAGGTAAATGGATCTACCTGGAGACCATTGTGGTGAGTGAAATAAATCAGAAACACAAGTTTAAATATTACATGGCTTCTCTTACATGAGAACATAAAAATATAAATAAAGAGAAAGTAAGGATAGATAACAGGCAGGAGGGAAATCTTTTACAAATGAAATGAAGGGGAACAAGAGATGGAGATGAAAGGGAAGGAAGAAAAAAGGCTTTTAAAAAGAACTGAAGATAAAATGGAAAAGGAGCTTTTTCAAATGGGATGTGGATCAAGAGTTGGAAGGTGCAGGGAGGGATGGGAGGAGAAAGAAACAACAACAACAGAAAGTTAAGACTTGTTATGCACATGCACCAATTCCCCACAAGAAATTTAGTAGCCATTACGTACTGCAAACAGGGACTATAAAAATACTAAAAATTAGTAAAGAATGAAGATAAGGGATATAAGGCCTTAAAACTAAGTCACGGACACATAAAAAATAAGACAGACTCTCAATAAACTAGTAGCATGACCTTAATATAGGTTGAATGGTTAAAGTAGTTATGGCTATTCATAGTTAAAAAGGTCTAAAGTTTGCTTGATGGGTAGATGTTGGCTTGTGAGCTTTTGTGAGCCACTGGAAGAATAGTTATTTTGAAGTCACCGGAAGTTTTAACGCCAGGCCAGAATGATTACTAGTACATGGTTAGAATGAGTTAATTAGGAGATACTCATCATGCATGTGTTTTATACATTTCTGTGAAGCTCATTTTAGCTGAGTGATTTTCTGCCTTCATCTGGGGGTACTTGTGGATGAAATATCTATAAGCAACATTGAAACTTGAAATCCTTGTTATGCTCAAAATTTTCCCCAATGTGTCAAGGTTAGAAAAAAAATCACATCACAATAAGCAATCAAAACAGGAATTGATTGTCTTGTCCCAAATCATCACCATCATTTCTTGCCATCTTAATATGTTGATTTTATAATTAGTTCATAGGCATAACTTTTGTCTAGCGAAGTACTTTATTTAAAATATTTTAATAACACTACATTTTAGAAATAATTATCTTTCAGAATAACGTTAATAGCTGTCCTCATAATTAAAGAATGAATCCATAAAATGATCTTCTGGAGCCTATTTGGTTTTAGCTTGCAAATTCTCCCTGTGAAAATGGTGATCCTTCCATTACTTCTCCCAGTTCTAGGTGCAGACAGGTGCTAATACACTGAATTCTCAAGTTATGACCAACCTGACATACGAACAACTTGGGATAGTTAGACTTATGAAAGATTTATTTGCCTCTTGGTATCTACAGGTAAACATCCAGATCTCAGATGTATTGACGTACAATCCGTTTAAATTACAACCAGCCCTCAGGAACCTACTGAGTTCATAAATCAAAGGACTACTGTACCTGCATATCAGTTTGACCTTTCTCAGAGAAAATGCAGAGCACCAGCTAGGCAAGGTTGACTCAGAAGTCCTCTTGAAGTCCTTTTCAAAATCGGTGGTGATTTATTTCAGTCACATTCCATGAGTCCACTCAAGAATCCTGGAGAGGCCTTCATGGATGAGGGTGGCAGATGGAACTTGGGCAGAAGACACATTTCATGCATTAGATGAAGCTTTACATTTGACTCTTCATCTGAGTTTTGTCAACAAATTTCCTATTTCTGCAGTTGTTAAGCCACCACCAGCTCTGACATGAGGCTTCTACACACTCTGCCAACCTCTTCCTAGACCCTATCAGATACCAGAGGATTCCAGGCCCTGAAATATGACTTTACTGGAGTATCTGAAATTAACTGTTTTAATACCAAGAATATACAACACGAGTGTCTCAGAACGTTAACACTCTAAGGATTCCGGACTGCTGGGCCATTTATTTTCTGAGTTCTCTTTCTTTTGTCCTTTCATGGTCCCTTTCTTCCTCCCTCCCTACATCTCTTCCTTTCCTCCTCTACTTTCTCCTCCTTTTCCTTCTCTTCAGCAGTACTGGGGACTGAACTCAGGGTCTCCTGAATGTTAGCAACACTTAACTAGGACCCCTGAGCCATATCCTGTGCTTTTTCTTTAGTTTGAGACAAGGTGTCATTAATTTGCCTAGGCTGGCCTGGAACTTTATCTTCGGCAGCAGCCACCCTAGTAGCTGGGATCACTAGGCTTTTAAGAAAGAAAAGTAATATGGAGCAGAGACTTTAAGAATAGCAGCCACTCTGCATGTTTGTTCCTGGAAAACTGCAGCGGGTATGTAACGAGTTATATGCTCCCTGATAATTTTCTGCAAAGTTAGACAAGGAAGGAGTGAGTAAGGGGAAACTGATGCTGGCAGAGGCCATGGAAGCCAAACCTGAGGCGTACGTCTACTGACTTACATCACAGGAGGATCGCTTTCCGAGTGACTGTGTGTGTTCAGTCATCCTTATTCGGTATGCAGAAATTCAAGAATGCAACCAAGTACCAATCTCCGAAGGTTCTAGTGCTTTAAATTTAAATGGAGACTGATCCGCAAAAAGGAAACCAAATCCTGGGTGGTACACAAAGTTGGTTTTATTATTAAAAATAAATAAATAAATGACTATGCATCCTTTAGTTGCTGTTACGTTTGTCTTTAATGATTTATTGGTTTGCTATGATGACCTTAGAAAAAAACATGGTGAAATCTCATGTTCTCTAAATAAACCCTTAAATTAAAAAAGAAACATTTACGTAAACACAAACATGACTATATATTATAAGAGCAAGTCAGATGAATAAGGTGTTACTTGTTCATCTCTATATAAAGTTAACAAAGTTAAAATCAATTTATAATAAAAACAGTGCCATAACATTTTATGCTCTTTTTTTCCCCAAACTGGAAAAAGTGTGTAGAACACAAGAAAAGTGTAATATACGGGCGTGGATGCTGTTCTTGTATTAACCAGACTAACAGCCAAACACAGATGATGACATAAAATGTACTGTGAGCACGCACCAGACGTCTGATGCAAGGAGCCAGAACCAGGGTGTAAGAGGCGCCTCAGCCAGACTCCCTGAGCCAATGTCGATTATCGGCTGGCACGAGAGGCCTGGGGAATTCGTGCTGGGGAATCAGGAGATGGAAGTTGGGATCCTGCGCTGTGAGGGTCAAGACAGCCAGTTTGCTGTGGATAGTGGAGGGAGCCAATACACACCGAGAGGCAGAATCAGGAGCGGGACGCAACCCGAGCTGTAGGAGCCGGCGGAGCTGCCTCCCACCCAGGCCTTCTCTGGTCTTTTATTTTATGTGCTCTGTTGTTGCCAGGAATCAACCTATTTCTCTATATGCTCAAGCTGCTCAGGTCTCTGCCAGCGGCAGACACAGCACGGATGCACTTGTTTTTGCCACGCTGGGGGCTTTCCTTTGCTCTGCTGCCTTGATTTTCCTCTTCCGATTTCAAGGTGTCCTTTCCCCCCGGGAAAGAGGACCTTTGGACTGGTTGGATATCCATACGGAGTGGATTCGCCGAGTCCTCGAAAACACTGTCCACTCGAGCTGCAGAAATTAACATTGCCGGGTGACAGATCATGTGTGTGTGACTGAAGCTCCTCAGCGTCCGGGGAGAAGGGCAGAGTCCACCTGGGGAAGGAAACGCCATCGTTGGTGCTTTTCAGTTAATGAAGAGAGTACGTCCAAGCAGGTCTGCTCAGGCAAAAATAGGGCACTAGGAAGCTAAATTGCTTTGCTGAGAGGGGAAGAAATGCATTTTTTTCAAATTGGGCAGATGTCAGAGTAAGGTTACAGGATCGAACAGCAAGTCCGTGCACAACGGAACAGCTAACTACTCCCTAGGAAGAGACAGAGACAACTATTTCCACGAGAGCCAGGTTTCCCGGTTTCTGAGTAACTGGAGTTTCTGGTTAGCATGAACGTGGTCTCAAGTTCGGTGTTGGAAAAGTAAGCTCCTTTGTATGGGTTTTTGATGTGTTCCTAAAATTTGCAAGTCTAGTCTCCTGGGCGAGGTCAGGAAGGTCTGGCACTGGATCCTCTCTGGCCTCAGGACTCCCTTGGAAGTACCAACAGCAGGATCTCCCCTCCAGGCTGAGATCGTTTCCTCCTCCAAACCGGTCCTGTTCCTGCTTGTCCACGATCAGCCTGGGAAAGAGGCTCTTCTCCGTAGTCTTCGGGGGATTATGCTTTTGCATTTGTAGTAGGTTTTCAGATTTGTAACTTGCATGAATTCAAAGGAGCTTGAATTCTCCTTAAAACTAAGGAGAACTCATACCTGCTCCCTGGGATGGCTTCTCAGAGCAATAATGACATGTATTCAATTGGTGCCCACTGAATTCAGGTTTTGGCTGGGGGAATCAATATTTTTTTTTCCTATGATGGGTTATTCTGAAAGACAAATCTGTTCTTTGATTTAATCCTTTGATGCACTCTGCCTGTGAATAATGCCATTTTAATGAATTTTACATTAGTTCAAAAAAAAAATCCTGACAATGCTTTCTAAATCCAGGCTTCATGGGGAAAAAGGAAGATTCTTCTCAGAATGAAGGAGGGAGAAGGAAGAAAGAGCATGCATTGGAGTAAAAAAGACAGTTGGATGAAATTTCTTTTGAGTGGAATACGAGGGAGGGGTTGAAGGAAACCTTCATCAATCCTACTCACATCTCGGTGTTCTCGGTCCCACTGGACTCCTTTCAGAAACTGGTGAAGGGGCTGAATTCTGAGTGCAGGTCACATAGAGGTTGAAAAAGAATTAACTTAGGAACACAGATTGTTTTACATTTCTTTTAATGCTAAAATTAGGTTTTAATTGAAAAATTTATGCTGTACTTTTGGTATCAATTAAAGTATGAGAAATAGAATCCAGTCATAAAAATTAATTAAAATCAACAAAATTGATATTACTGAACATGTTGGGAAAAGGAAAAAATTTAAATCTCATTCAAGAACATGTAAGATTCCTGTTTTCTATCCCTTTCTCTGCCAATAGCTTTCATATCCTGTGACTGGTTTCTTGGCAGAAATCAAACACAAACGCAATCCTAGATCCCATCTCGATCTCCAGTCCCAGCCCAGAGCATCTTTAAACCTAATCAATAGCAACAAACACTTACTGACGACGTGTACTCTGCTAAGCTTCATTTTGAATGAGAAGTCTGCATCTGGGGGTGACACAGATACAACCGTAGCAGCATGATCCTCTGACCTTTGTTCTAGTGGAGGAAGCAGACGATGAAAATGGCAATAAGTGAAATAATACTTGGAGATAGTTATAAGTAATACGAATGAAAAATAATAGTGGTAAATCACAGTGTCATGTGTGGTGGGCAGCAACGTCCTCACTGAGAAGTGGACTTTGAATAAAAACCGTAAGGAAATGAAGAATTAAGCCATGTAGAAAACTGGGATAGAGCATTCCAGACTACAGGCACACCAAGGACCCGAGAACCTGTGTAGAAGGCTCATGGCACATTCAAGGACAGGACCAATCCTGTGACACTGAAGGGGAGAGTATAAGAGGGAAGGTTGGTATGGGAAAGTTCAGGGAATATGTGCAGGAAATAAGTGTATTCTGCATCACACAGAAGCCATTAAGAATTTCTGCGTAGAAGAGTGTCATGATCTAATTAAGTCTTAATAGGCTCGGAGTCCAGAAAAAAACAAGAGAGGCGGAGGAAAGACAGGAATCTCAGCCAGAAGACTTTTACAGGGATTTAATAGAAGAACAAAGATGTTTTGGACTAGGGTCAAGGTAAAGGGAATACTGTAAACTTGCACAATCACAAGTATTTTTTGAAGTAGCATGAATGACATTGTTTCTTTGATAGGCCATGTGGGGTATGGGGGGGTGGAGCTGGTTCTATGATGATAGCAAGGACTGAGAGGGAGGTGGTTTGTGGATACATCTCAGGAGGTCGGTTATGCACAGATTAAGTATGAGATGCCTAATACATGCATTTAGATGGACAGGTCCAGCAGGCAGCTAGACATATGGGTTTGGGTTAGGATCTGGGGGAGAAGCTGAGAAGATAATTTTAACTTGGGGTCAACAGAATATAGATGGTAATTTATGCCTTGGGACTAGCTAAGATCCCTAGAGGAATGAGTGACAATGGTATAGAGAAGAGGTAGGAGGACTGAGGCTTGGGCATTCCAAATGTGAGACTTTGGGTGCAGAAAGGGAGCACAAAAGAGACAAGAAATAACCAGAGATGCAAAACAAGGCAAGGAAGTGAACTGTAGGCCAAGGGAAGAAAGTGTTCAGGGTGTGATCAGCTGGGTTGCTATTCCTCAGAGGTAAAAACTGGTGAGGCTTGAAAAGATCATTGAGTTCAGTGATACGGAGACCATTTGGCAATGTTAGGATGAACAGTTTCAGTGCAGTAATGGAGAGGAATCATTACTGTGGGAGGTTTGATAGAAAAGGAAAAAAATTGACACAGTGAGTTATAAGAGGCCATTTCCAGAGAGTTTCACTATAAAGGGAAAGAGAAAAATGGAGAAAACTAGAAAGGAAAAGAAGCCAAGAGAGAATACAGTCTCCTCTTAAGGCAACTAGGGGTTTAGTAAAACATTTTCCTCTGCAGAATCTTTATTTCTGGGACAAAATCCTTGCTGTAGAATCAATGCAGCTTTAAAGGTAGCCTCACTCCCGGAATTAGAGGAAGTTTCAGGGCCTTCCATTTGTATGAGCCACTTCCAAGGGTCTATTACTGATTCTGAAAGCACAATTTTGTGTTATTTTGTACTGCAGAGAATCCCCAAACTGAAAAACCCCAGGACTAAAAGAATCTAGTTCTGTCCCCACCTCTGACTACATTAAGCATGGAAGCAGTTAGCCCAGTATGAAAACTGCATAATCCCGGTGTAGTCTGGTATAACACCAAGTTTCCAATTTATTCAAGTCTTTCTGTCCCCAGCTTAGACCCAAATTGGGCCTTACATACTTCCAGGGCATCTCTGGCTTCTTCTGTCTTTGCTCATCTCCTCTGTTTTCCATGGTGCCTGTACTTGGTGTCTCTAAGGCTGGGGTCTGGGGGATCTCCAACAGGTGCTTGGTGCTGTAGCCATCTGGGGTGGTTTTCAGCTGGGTGCATCAAAGAATTACAGACCAATTTATTTTCTCCAGTGTAATGCTTTGGCTGATTCCTTGGCCTTGCACTCCTCTGGATACCTCTCAGCTGCTAACTGTCTGTGAAGACACTCTCTCCTGTGTGACTGACTACTCTGCCCCTGGTTCCAATGCCCACCCTGTGATGGTGTCCCTATGCCTCTGCAGAGAGACCACGCTGGGTGATCCCACCTAAGGCAGCCCCTCCAGCAGAGCCCACTTTCAGACTCTGAGAATCCTTTAAGGGATAGGAATATAGCTTCTCTCAGCATACCTCCTTTCATCTGGGCCTCAATTTCCATAGACCTCACCAAGCCACTTTTCCTTGGCTTGAGGCCCAGGGGAAACACCACTTTCCTGCCCCAAGGATGTGTGTAGGAGTCGCTTCACTAACAACTCTGAAGAAATGTTCTCAGCCTTCCATCTTTTTTAGGCAAAGGTTAGCGACTGGCTAATTCTGGAAGGATCAATTTGGGACTGCTTTCTCTTCAAATTCAACGTTTTTGAAGATCCTGGAGGAATGGCTGGCAGGTGTGATTGCTTTGTGTTTGAGGGCTTCTACGGAAGCAGCAAGAGTGACACTCAACAACCCATTGCACTCCCAAATTGGAAAATCCAGGAAAACGGAAATGAAACAAGTCTAGAAGAGTATTTTGGTAGATGGAGCCAATGTCCAAAAATGACAAGAAAATGCTGTATTGTAAGACAGTCAGCTTGGGAGGAGAAGCTGAGAATAAGAATGTTCCATTTTAGCTTTGGCCGATCTGGCACATCTTTACCAAAAGTGGTATGTAATTTTCTTTTCTCATTCAAGTTTTGACCTGCAGGTTTAACACTGAAGAGAAAGAAGAGAGTTATATGGAAATATAGAGTAGAAGAACCAATGGGTAATTTTTCATATTGCAAATAAATGCTCAAAAAAAGTATCTGGCTTGGCTTCCAGCAATTTTACAAAGTCCTTGGCCATATGGACCCACTTCTAGGATGAAACATTTCTGCAGGCCTTTGTAATAGCATAGACAAATTAGATAGTTAAACTTCTAGTAGCCTAGGTCGATCCTCATGAAGACATAATTTTATTGCTATCTCTATATTTTGTTTGAAATGAAAGTGAAAATTTCTTAGAAGATTGTATTGGGCTGCTACGATAAAATTACAATGTTAATTTCTTATAAAACACTTGACTCTTGTTTATCTGAGTCACAAGGTTGGCATTTATTTGTCAGTTGGCTTAGATTTGAAGTACTTGTCTGGAAGGTAGGAAAACAAAAAGTCATATTCATAGATGCATGATCTGCCATAAAACCTTCATTAAAATTAATGATTTGCTAGAGAAATTTCAGCTTGGTCTGCTTGCCCATGGAACCATTAAATTAGATACATGTGAAAGCCACAGGTTTCAATATTTTTAACTGACAAAAACAACTTTAGGAGCACCTTTTAATAATTTGTGTTGAGTGGAAAAATAACTAGATATATTTAAATCAGTAAGGGTCCCTTACATTTACTTTGGGATATTACCATTTCGCATTTGGCTTCAATAGGCCTGTCATTTCTCACCTCTGCAAAAATTTCACTGCATTTACATTAACCACTTTTCCACTGGAGTGAGCATAAGTGAATTGTGGAGGACCCTCAAGTTATGACCCGCCTGACATAGGAACAACCTGGGTTAATTAGGTCAATGGGAAGATTCCACCGCCTCTTGTTGCTTTTAGTACATCCAGGTAAACACGGAGATTGCAACTGTATTGACCTAGTTACAACCAGCCCTTGGGAACTGAGCAAGTTCATGAGTTAAGGGTCCACAGTATTCTACACTTACCTAAGTGTATCACTATCATCAGGGAACGCCTGAGTGTAGAGAGCTGGAGTGTCCCTGTAGTCACGGACAAAAAGAACTTGGTGTAGGTCATTTGTCTTCTCCTTTACTATGTGTTAAGTGGCTGTGTAAGTGTAGCAGACTTAATTGCTTTATAGCATGAGGTCCTTCAGCATTCTAATGTGGCTAATTTGGTTGTATTTGCGGGGAAAGTTTTAATTTTTTTAAACCTCAGTATTTTCATCTCTTGGAATTAAAGACCCATTTAAGTGAACGAAGCACGCAACATCAAATGCTTTTCACCTGAGAATAGTCATTGTTCAACCATAGCAAGCATTTTGTATATCCAGAGCTGCCTCTGTATAATTATATAAGACAGGAGTTAGCTATTAGGGTATCATTATATGTGTCCTTCCTTTTCAGAAGTTAAGGTCAGTTCCATCCTTTAATGTTTGTTAATGTTAACTAGGTTATTTCTCTTTTGCATGGCCAGTTTTAATTCTTCTGTGTGCTCCACGATATGACTAAAGGCTTTCCCTGTAGTCTGTTCTTCACAGTAGAGCTTTCTGTCTCATATGAGCCTTGAAAACCTTACAAAGCACAGAAAAAAATTTATTTTCTTGGATAGCAAAATCTGTAGTCATGAAGAGTTCTATTATTTAAGCTAAGATACATGCAGGGTGATCAGAATATGGTAAAGGTTTAAATAAAACAATTAAAGTAAAAGATATGTTTGCATCACCATTTTAGAGTTGAGACAGTCTTGTTAAATCACTTGTCAACCTTATTGCATGCAATTGATTATGTGCCCTATCTGCTAATTTTGCACTGTAGTTTTAATTTTCAGTATTTCTCACAACATTCCTCCTTTGACATGAGGTCATATTAAAATGTGTTGGTGTTGTAGTGCCAAGGGCTGTAGCACTGTGGGGTGGAGTTTTTTGTGTGCAAGTAGATTAAAGAGTGAAGGAAACAGAACCAGGCAAAGGGACAAGCTGAAAGGCAGTTGCACCAATTTTGTGTTTTTTGGTACCAGATCCTCAGAAGACTTGGGAAATGCTACCACCAGGAGTTTCTGTGCAGCTGCCTCTAGTGGAAGCCAGGGAGAGGGCTGTGTCTATGTGTGTCTACAGTGACAGTCACTACTTTCAGGCTGGCACTGGGGAAAGGGAGTGACCCCAAGCTGAGTAACTCTTTTCAGTCAGAGGTGATTCCTGTAGAGACACTTACCTGGGAAGCTTTGGCCACTAGAGCTGAAGGCAGCTGGGGGAATGGAAGTTTCAGTCCTCAGGAGGGTAGGTCTGGGAGGGCCACTGTAGGGCTTCTGTATGGGGTTACTGTGGACTGGAACGTCCCAAGAACAACAGGTATAAAAAACTCCACTATTTGTGCAGGGCTCCTCTCTGTTTTAATGTGACCCTTTGTGAAATCACTACTTATAAGAAATCTATAGAAACTGCCTAATTAGTATTTTCATGAGTTTCCACTAATACAAGTGAGTACCAAGAGTAACCTTTGTTAAGCTGAGCTGAAAACAGAAAGCAAAGATTGTTAAGTGTTTGCAACAGATTTTTTCCCCAGATCCCAGGCTAGAAAAGGGCAATTGTTCAAAGTTTCATGTCTGCGTGACAAATATCTGGAATGTTCCAGGCACCATAAGGACTGGCAATGCAGAGAAGAGGCATCGTACCCTCAATTCCGTGAAGTCTTCAGGAGAAAACACAGAAGGAAATAGCTGCTCTGTAACACAAAATGGGTGATGAGCGAAGACAAGGAGTGATAGATAGTTTAGGGGAATCATCCATTGGTGTGTGAGGGCTGGCTCAGAGTGGCAGTTACATTCCCCTCAACCCTGCCATTTTTTGTTAAACGTGGGAATTATTATAAATAAAATTACTATCAAATAAGTTATAATAAAATAGGGTAACGCATACTCAAAATTCATAGCCTCCTATTTATTTCTATAATTTTTGCTCCTGCGGTTCTTCATGTCAATTATGTGAGACTACTACAAATACTGTAATGGTACTACTGTTCATGTCTTCCCATGGCTGTGTTCAGGACATTGTATTGAGAGCTTGGGATTTTTCAGAGTGGGAATATTCACACTACAGGAATTGGCAAATTTGTAATCATCTCATGTGATAGGGTTTAATGTGTTATTTTATTGGGTATGTAGACTTAAGAGAGCAATGGAGAAAACAAGAAGGCAGACTACACTTAAACATGCATAATTTCTATAGCTGCTATATTGCTAAATGGAGATAAAACTGGGGAAATAGTCTTCCAGTACTTGGTAACCATACCTATTTTACCAAAGGAGTTTGTCCTGTCTTTGGTGAATGAATGTAATAGTCACATACATCTTCATTTTAATTGTTTTCTTACTTATTAATTTAAATGAGAATATTGATTAATATTAATGTCAGAGTTGTATTGTCTTTTCAGTGATATGAACAACTTCTGCATTGGAAAATGATCATTTCAGTGCAGTTTATCCATGCATTTTTTTTGTTTTTTTTTTGGTTTGGTTTTTTGAGACAGGGTCTCACTATGTAGTTGAGACTGACCTGGAACTCACTATGCAGTTCAGGCTGGTCTCAAACTCACAGCAATCCTCCTGCCTCAGCCTTCCGAGTGTTGGGATTACGGGCATGCCCCACCACACCTAGCAATCTGTGCATTTTTATTCCCAGAGAGAGGATTCTTAAACCTTTACCAGCATTTTACTGTATAAAGCCGATCTCAAACAGAAGCCTGCACAATTACTACTATCTGAGCACATGTATATGAAGCAAGGCAGAGTATTGTGAGAGGAGTTAATGTAATGTCTCTTACAGTAATAAACTTTTAAAATCGTAAACTTTCACAGTATTGTTTGGTTACCCCTTGTGCTCATCTGGTATCCAAAAATGTGTTCTTTAACTTAGGTACAAATCAGATCAGGATGTGAAATTGTGCCTGCACATGCACGTCAGAGAGGATTAACAGTTTAAAATGTGTCCTTTAACTTAGGTACAAATCAGATCAGGATGTGAAATTGTGCCTGCACATGCCCACGTCAGAGGCCATTAACAGTTACTTAGATCACCTGTGAATCCAGGGGTCCTATGGTCATTTTCGTTTTCATTTGCTTCAAAAACATGGATTTCTATCTTATTTATTTATTACGACATCGTCTTGGCATATTTGAACAATCCTCATGCATCTATACAGCAGAGAGCATTTGTGTAGTCTGTAGCTAGTGATGGGTCCTTCAGATGTCACTGAGCCCATTGGGTGACTGTCCAGCCTCCTCTCTTGATTACAGAGGACACTGCCTTTGTCTTCAAGTGGCTGGTAGTTTATATGGAATATTGCTCACACACACACATACACACACACACACACACACACACACACACACTCTCTCTCTCTCTCTCTCCTTTTGTCTTCACATTTCAGATTGGCTCTTATGAAACATTTTTCTGCGTCATTTTTGCAAGGGACAAAGACCATATATAATGACAGAAAATCTGGGAGATATTCATGCCCTCATTTGAAAAAAGCATTAAGTCATTTGGGACATTGATTTCAGAAGACAAATATAATAAATAATAATTGTTGCATAAAAACACGACATTATTGATTCAGAGATGCCCACTTGATATTTTAACAATGATTACTGTATTCCTGTCATATCTATTTCAGTGCCAAAAAGATGTGATGCTTTAAGGATCTCTAGGAGTTAATGTGATCTGTATTCCATATGTGACTGTAATTAGTGTATTTCTGTGCCTGTGTGTGGCTGATTTGCTCTTATCACTGTAGGTTATCCTTTTTTGTGAATTTGAAATTGCCTATTTTTAAAGATAATTTTATTTACTTAACTATGAAGAGGAACTCTGCCTGAGATTGCTTGCAGCAGCCTTAATAGTGAAAGAAATGGTTTAGCTCTCTTCGAAAGGAAATGTGACCCTAGGACTACACCCTTGGGAGATGATAGTTCAATTCAAATTGGGATTCACAGAGTAATTGCAGCCTGTGGTAATGCATCTCCAAGCTCTTAAAATAGCTGTTAGAAGGCATGAGTTTCCCCTGGAGAAATGGCAATGTTCACTAGAAGATGTCTTTTGTCTCTCCCAAGCCACCAGAGCAGTCTTGGAACAATGTTGAAAGACGCACAAAATATGATATTTTTCTGGAGTGATTTGAAAATTAACCAAGAACAAATATATTTTTATTTATTTTAAATCTCTGTATAAATAAAACAGTAAAGCAAATCAATACAATGACATTTGGAAATTTATATTTGGATTAAAATTTTTGCTCCTATAACAAATAAAAATTTGGACTCCCTAGAGATCTTCCTTGGTGTACAAGCAAGTAACTGAACAAATTCTTCATTGTACAGGTTATTTAACCCATTGTATCTGTATTCTTTACATGAAAACTTGTAAAGAATGATGCCAGGCATAGTTATGCATGTTTGTAATCACAGCACACCGGAGGCTGCAACAGAAGGATCACTGTGATTTCAAAGTCAACTTGGGGCACACAGTGAGTTCAAAGCCAGCTTGAACTACATAGTAAGGCCCTGCCTCAAGGAAAAATAAAAAAAAAAAAAAAAAAAAAGAAAGGAAAAGCAAAGCAAAGCAAAGCAAGGATAATATATTGACAACTTTTCAATCTCCTGTAGATAACAAGTAGATTTAAAGCAAATAGTGGAGATAGATATTAAAGTAATAATTATCCGGTGAATGGGAACATTTCATTACCTTTTTCTTGATCAAAAGTACAGGGAATAATAAGATCAGTTTTATAAAAATATGCTTTTGAGGGGTATAAAACCCCAAAACGTGAAGACGGAGTTGACATTGTGCACAACTGAAAGATAAGGGGCTGCAGGGGACAATGAGGAAGGTGCACAGATTGTTTGGTCACCCCTCACCCTGGAAGTGCTGGTTGTCAAGCTGCCCCTGGAGAAGCCTGCTGGAAGGATAGGGCCTGGGTAGGTGGTGATGAAGATGCTGAGTGTAGGAGAAAAGACAATCCAAGTCAAGAGAGCAAGTGAGAAACACGGGAGGTACAAGAGGATGGGTTCTTAGTCCAGTTGAAAGAACAAGGAAGTAAATGGTGGACAGATAGGAGGGTTTGCTGACCAAGGAGGAACAAGGGGTGCTGCATGTTGAGCTCATTCACGTCAGGAAACAACTGATGGGCAGCTCGGCAGTTGATGTAGAAATTCTTCTTTTTAAAGTAACTTTTTTACTGGATCCATTTATGTATAAATTTTCACTCTTTAAAAATGTGTTCTTAATTGTTACATAATAGTCATTACACATTTATGTGATACATGTGGTGTTTTGCTGCTTCTATATGTAGTATAACAAGCAAATCAAGGTATTTAGTGTAACTGTGACCTCATTTACTTGTTATTTCTTTGCAGTGAGTACATTCAAAATAGTCTGTTCTTGCTGTTTTGAAATTCAATGCTGTATTTTTAAGTCTAGAAACTGCTGTGCAATAGAACCCTAGAAATGGTTTATTAGTTATTTCTTAGAGCCAATAGAAAATCAGCAGAGAATAAATTATCTAAGATTTCTGCCACATGGGCTGAAGGAGTCCACAAAGAAAGTGAGACATCTGTAGATGCAGTAGTGACAGAATGGAGCAAATCAGGCAGTGTCACAGGGAGCACAGTGACTGAAACTAAGGTGGAGGACAGACCCATGAAAAACTATGCAAAGAACAATTGTCCCTCAGCAGCTGCACTGTGTCACTTATGAGGAAGCCTCACCTTGGGAGTCTGAAAGTTTGGTGGAGACACCAGCAGCTTTCCCCTTCCCCAACCCAACCACACTGAGTGAACCAAGACTTGGGGCACTGATGCTGTTCTATATGGTTGCATTCATTTGAGCACTAGGCGGCCTGTCCTGAGGGCTGCTTGTGGCTTGGCTTGTGACAGCTCTGAGTAGTCTTTTGATTTTATATAAAGGCATGTGCCTTCCTATGTGAAGGAATTTGGTTTAAAAACCAAGATGCCTATAACCTGAGGGGTTCTTCCTGGTATGGCTTTGAAGGTGGCAGTGAAGCAGCCTCGTTTTGGTAGTTCTCAGTGTCCACGAGTGACTGGGAATTGCCAGGCCCATAGTCGGCAGGCCTTGCTATTGTCCAGAGTTTTATTCTCATGCACCTTTAGGCTCATCATCTAATCATCCCATTTTTGAGGTCCTTGTCTGCACATGTATCCTGAGATTAAAACTTTATGTATGTGGTTCCGGAGGCAGAGAGTTTTCTGCTAAATATGCACGTCTCATTGAGGGCTGAAACGGAAATCTCTGGACCCTCCCTGCTTCAGGGGTCTTGCTTCATTTTCTTTCAGGAAAATGCAGACACTCTTTGAAACCATCAGAAATGATTACTAGAAGCAGTCTCTTGTTTTCTGAAAAGATATGAGAATGAGGATAAGGGTGCCCTTTGGTGATTGGATTATGTTTGTTTGGTTTAATAGACCCAGGAGCTGTTACAGAGATTGGCTGGGCGTACACGATTCCCATTCATGGAAGATGTGGTGCTTCTGGTTACCTGTGGAGGTGACCTGTCTGGTGCAACATCAAGGATGAGTGGTGGGGAAACTCCAGCTGTGTGGGACACTTCTTTGTGTGGATCTAGACGATCAGAGAGATCCTATTTCCCAGCCAGAAAACCATATAGAATAGAGAATGCAGTGTGCAGTGAGTGGGTGGAGAGAGACAAGAGACATGAAAATAAAGGGAGCCAGTTCCAAAGTGAAATGGTATCATTTTGCTTGGGGAAAAGATGGCAACAGTATAGTCAGAGAGACATTGAGTTAATTGTTAAAATCCGAGACGGAAAACTATGTTGTTCTGTGTTAATCATGACCTAGTTGAGTTTTGTTTGGTATCTAGCCTAAGACAATACCTAGGATGAATCTGGAGGAATCATAAAGCATATACACTGCTCTGTTTATCCTATTGAGCTCTTGGTAGTTTCAGTAGAGCTGTGTGCTACAAGTCAGGCACTCCCTGGAAGAACAAACATCCGCACTGCGATTTCACCGACAATAATACAACAATAATTTGCTATCAAAGCCCAAATATTAAAAATGCTCAGCCAGACTCCTCATGTTTTTCAGGAATCTACTCCTTTTATCTCTTTATTTTTATCTCTTGTATAAGAAAATTATTTGCATTTTTACATTAAAATAGGAACGAGGAGGACCCGTTCAATCTACTGCGGAAAATTAGGAACTAGGACACATATATTCAAAAAGACGATTTCACATACTGGGAACAAGTAATGACAACTATATCTTATACCCCTCCAGGCCCATAGTCGGCAGGCCTTGTGTTGTCCAGAGTTTTATTCTCATGCACCTTTAGGCTCATCATCTAATCATCCCATTTTTGAGGTCCTTGTCTGCACATGTATCCTGAGATTAAAACTTTATGTATGTGGTTCCGGAGGCAGAGAGTTTTCTGCTAAATATGCACGTCTCATTGAGGGCTGAAACGGAAATCTCTGGACCCTCCCTGCTTCAGGGGTCTTGCTTCATTTTCTTTCAGGAAAATGCAGACACTCTTTGAAACCATCAGAAATGATTACT
Organism: Fukomys damarensis; assembly: GCF_012274545.1. Classification (NCBI taxonomy): domain Eukaryota; kingdom Metazoa; phylum Chordata; class Mammalia; order Rodentia; family Bathyergidae; genus Fukomys; species Fukomys damarensis. The sequence continues at coordinate 13,371,446 of NW_022900913.1, forward strand.
AGAAGCAGTCTCTTGTTTTCTGAAAAGATATGAGAATGAGGATAAGGGTGCCCTTTGGTGATTGGATTATGTTTGTTTGGTTTAATAGACCCAGGAGCTGTTACAGAGATTGGCTGGGCGTACACGATTCCCATTCATGGAAGATGTGGTGCTTCTGGTTACCTGTGGAGGTGACCTGTCTGGTGCAACATCAAGGATGAGTGGTGGGGAAACTCCAGCTGTGTGGGACACTTCTTTGTGTGGATCTAGACGATCAGAGAGATCCTATTTCCCAGCCAGAAAACCATATAGAATAGAGAATGCAGTGTGCAGTGAGTGGGTGGAGAGAGACAAGAGACATGAAAATAAAGGGAGCCAGTTCCAAAGTGAAATGGTATCATTTTGCTTGGGGAAAAGATGGCAACAGTATAGTCAGAGAGACATTGAGTCTATTGTTAAAATCCGAGAAGGAAAACTATGTTGTTCTGTGTTCATCATGACCTACTTGAGTTTTGTTTGGTATCTAGCCTAAGACAATACCTAGGATGAATCTGGAGGAATCATAAAGCATATACACTGCTCTGTTTATCCTATTGAGCTCTTGGTAGTTTCAGTAGAGCTGTGTGCTACAAGTCAGGCACTCCCTGGAAGAACAAACATCCGCACTGCGATTTCACCGACAATAATACAACAATAATTTGCTATCAAAGCCCAAAAGTTAAAAATGCTCAGCCAGACTCCTCATGTTTTTCAGGAATCTACTCCTTTTATCTCTTTATTTTTATCTCTTGTATAAGAAAATTATTTGCATTTTTACATAAAAATAGGAACGAGGAGGACCCGTTAAATCTACTGTGGAAAATTAGGAACTAGGACACATATATTCAAAAAGACGATTTCACATACTGGGAACAAATAATGACAACTATATCTTATACCCTGACCTTCCCTGTAGCACTTAGCATTGTGAATTCCTTTTGCAGCATATTAAATGTGTGTAAATTCTACAATTTTCTAGGCATCGATATATACAGTGATTTGTGAAGATTATCAGAAAAGTGTTAGAAAGGATGTAGTGAGGAAGAGAAAATACAAAGACATAGGAGGTTTTTCTCTTGGATGATTTTCTGAGAAAATCTTTCTGTGGGGACTGCTCTATTTATTTCAGGCTTTCTGTTAAGATCCCGATCTCCCCACCACCCCATCCCACAACCAGCCTATCAGCACGTACTACAGGTTCTGCCATTAAGATAGATCTCAAATTTATAGCATCTCACTATCTTCTTAGTTCCATTACTTCTCACATGAGCATCTGCAATAGCTTCTTATTGTCCCTTGATTTCTACCTTGTTCAGGTCTGAATTGAAGTTTGAAACTTACCAGTTTCCTGACTGAAGCTTTCCAAGGCTTTCCACTCTTCAGGTCAAATTCCAACTCATTACCACAGCTCATGTGAGCTGTGTTAGGTAGCCCTCTAAGCTAAGCTATCTCTCCCCAGGTGGTTCTGTATCTTATTCATGCTCCTGTGTAATCTCTTCTGATGGGCCGCTAGACTTGTAACTCACTCAGAAATGATGGCATCTCACTTCTACGTTTAGATGACAGAAGAACTTAGCCTTCATCTTCCTAGATGGCTCTTTACTTCCCAGTTGGCTCACTTTGGTGAAGGAAGCTACCATGTCGGAGAGACCACAAGACAAGGAACTGAGGGTGGCCTCTGGCCACAGGTGCAAAGGGTCTGAAGCCCTAAGTGCAGCAGCTCACCAGAACTCAAACCTGAGCCCCAGTCATATGAGGAGCTTGAAAGGGGATCCCCTGAGGTTGAGCCTTCAAATAGTCACAGCTATGACCATGATCTTGATTGAAGGAACAGATGGAAGGGGTAGGAGTGAAACACCAGAGAAATATGGGCAATGATCTGTGAGAACCTGACAGCCTCTGAAGTAGAGGATCCAAGCTCAATGCACCAGGATTTCTGATAGCTGCTTTCAGATAGTTAACATTCTTTCAAGTCACTAAACCTGGGGACATTTGTTATGCAGCAGTAGGTAGCGAATGCATGGCCCCACCGGATCTGGCCTTTGGCTGCTTCTGAGAACCTCTCTTCCTTTCACTTTCCCACTTGCTTTTTGTCTCCAGCACCTAACTCTACTCTTGTATCTTGTTTCTTGGACATGCCAAACCCTTTCTAGCTCTGTGGACACTATGTTTGCTCTTTAGAATGTTCTTGGAATACACTAACCCTAGACTTCGTTCTTTCATTTTTTTCAACTGATTTCACTTCTCACTTTTGGGTTAAAGATTGGTCAGCCACCCTCCGCAGAGCTACAGATGCTGCCTGCACTTTTTTTTTCTTTTGTCTCTGACCCATTGCTTTATTTTCTTTCCTATACCAATGAATCTTTTCTCTGACTTTATTTTCTGTCTCTTTGTAAGATTTACGCTTCAGAGGTGTGGAGTTTGATCTGTTCTCCTGGTGACCTGTGCTTTGAATACATTGGCGATAAGTATTGAACATGTTCTCACAATTGTCAGCTTTCTTCTCATCTGTGAGATTAATGGCATTGGAACAAATGTAATTAAATCACATCTCTATCTAAAGTCTTTATTATATGCCCAATATGGCAAAGAGATTAAACCTGGGAACTCAAATTGAGGACCAAATGAGAATCAGATTCAGAGGATTTTAGGAGTGAAAACCATAGAATTGATGACAATGTGGATGGAGTAGATGTGAGATTTCATCATTGGACAAGCACCGCCAGTCCACTGGTGTCCCTAGGCCTTGCTGGGATGAGGGGAATCTCTACTGCTGGGGCCAGGAGCTGTGGGCCACCTGTGGCTCTTGAACCTTGGAAAAATAGCTAATTTGGCTGTAGAAAAGACTTTCAAGTTTTATCTCATTGAATTCAAGTGGCCCTTTCAGATACCCCTTCAGGGGCATGTGCGCTTTGGCGTTGTCATTTAGCTTTGCGACCTCTTTCCACGTGGACCATCAGAGTATCTGAGGGTAGCCCTGGCACCCAGGAAAGGTCACCTCAGAGCCCACTAACTGACTGGGAAGGTGTGCCGCCTGTGCAGTTACCTTGGATTAAAGTAAAATCTAAAATTAGGGTGTTTTGACACTGAAACAGGGAAAGCAACATAGGATGCAGTCATGCTGTGGTATGTAAGCACCTTGGTATAATAATAATTTTTTAAGCGCTTGATTTTTGTTTGCCTCCCCTTATTTGTTGGTTTGTTTGCTTGCTTTTGCTTCTCATTCCTGCTCTGGTGGTTTTCAGCCCTGGTGAAAGTAAACCGAAAGTTCCTGCTCAGTGCTTTTGCCAAGCGCCATCCAGGCTGTGGTCGCTGCCTGCGGACACTGGTGTTGGGCCTCCCGTGCTGGAGAGAATCCAGTCGGTTGCTAGTTTGCGCTTTTCTGTTCTGTGACGTCTCCCTTCATCTGGTACTCACGCCTCGGGGATCCTGTATTTCTTTCCCTTCTTCTTCATTGTTATTCCCTTCAGCTTCACAGAGAATCTGAACTGTCCTTTAGCAAGCAATAAATGCGATCATAGCAACATCAAGCAATAAATGCGATGACATAGCCACATTCCCAGCTGCTCTTCATAATTAAGGGAACTCCCCTTGGCTACAACACTGATTTCTTACAAAACCCAGATGCTTCCTTTTTCTTTCTTTGATGGAGATATAAAGGGGCATGCTTATGTTTCTGCACAGTAATAATAACAACCAAAAGAAATGCAAATATTTGAGGTTTCCTTAACTCTACTGCCTTGACATCTTTGAAAGATTTTGTGTGGGCTCAAGATTGGAGGTGAGAAGTCTTGGTTTCAGGGCATCCTCTGCTAGATATTTACATGCAACCTTGAGAGAGTTATCAAACATTGCTCTTTGATGAGTCGAAATTTAAAAAATAAAAAAAAAAACAAAGAGGAAGCTGACTCCAAATTCTGGACTTGTTTTTCCTTGAGATGTGTATCAGCCTCTGCCAACCCTAATTGTCCCCTCTGCCTTAACAAATACTTATATCAGATTCCACCCTCAGAGGGGAGCCCCCCAATCACCTGTCTGTGTCGAATTCTCTTGCTTTAAGCATAGAGTCTGAAAAGATCAGCCCATTTATTAGTTTCTGGGAGTGCTTGCTGCTCTTTTCCTCATATCTATGAGGATATAAATTTCTTAAGGATGAGTGTGTTTGCTATATTGTGTTTGTATTTGAGGTGCTAGAAATATTATCTTTACAAGTGTTCGATAAATAATTGTTGACTCTCCAACTCCCCCAAAACACTGTTTTGTTAGTCAGAAGCCAGCTGCTTTTTCCATAGTGGATAATATTTACTGAATTTGTGAACCTTTCTTCTTATCAATCATAACAGCTTGGCTGCTGTGGAGGCTGTATTTCTTTCCAGGCACATGAAGGGTGGCTATGGGAAACATAGAAAGTGTGACATTCTGAATCCAGATTCAATATTTTAGCAGCGAGTTCCACAGCTCACCACAAAGCTTTGTTAAATTATTCCCTAGGTATCATCAGAATCTACAGTTCAAGATAGGTCTAGATACATTGAAGTCCTGACAGAGAAATTTAGATTTTTATTAGTGTCTATATGTTATTAGTGTCTATATTGTTATATCTTGCAAAATACAACTCTAAGTGAAGTTGTTTTTCTGCATACTTCATAAAGTTCATAAAACATTTAATTTAATAATTAAATATTTTCATTATGTAGTCCTTGCTGGCATGTGTCAAAATAGTGATCGATAAGCAAGGATTTTGGGAAGATGGCTTAGGTCATTAGCTATTGCTAGTGCCCCAGCAAACAGACTTTTTTTGGGTTTAGTGGGGATCAAACTCATGACCTTGAACTTTAGAGGCAGGCAGCAGCACCACTGAGTGAAATCCCTGGCCCCGAAAGAGAGACATTTTGATGAGGCCAGGCACTCAGCTCCTCTTGACTCGGAGGAACTTTAGGGATTTCTTGGTTCCTTACTGTGTAACTGCAACAGTGCTAGAAAGTGTCTCCAATCAGCTGCTTAAAATGTCAAGCCTACACAGAGAAAGATGTTCAAAGGAACAAAGAGATTCAGCAGCAGAAGAATCTCAGAACTGAACCCCATTTGGGGAGGGACGACCAATATCATGGCATCCAGTGATACCGCCAAAGGATTGCCTCGTGGGGAGAAGCTCAGGATTCTCAGGGGGCCTCCAGCCATGCATGTTTCCACATTAGGAGTACCATCAGTCTCAAAGAATAATTCCCAGAGATGAACTGTAAGGATCTGCACAGGAAATCCAGAGCTTCGCTATACACAAATGAGCTCACAGTGTTAGTTACACTGCCTCAGAAATTCATATTTTGAAGCCCTCTGATGGTTAATTCATGAACCACCATGGTAAATAAGAACCAGAGAGATTTTCTTCTGCCATCTGTTGACAAGGAACAAGGGCATCCTCTCAGCAGGAACATTTATTCTGAATTACTTGTATTTATGAATAATTAAAATAGAGGAGCCATATTATAAAGATATTTTTGTGACATATTTATGACAATTTTGAACTAAAATTGTCTGGTGGATAACGTCATCTGTAAATTTAAAAAGATATATGGTGAAGATAGTTCTAAATTCAAAGTTAGACTAATTGGCTGAGGATCAAAATGTTTGAATTATATATTATTAGAAAAATTATATTTTCTCTAAGCCTCAGGTTTTTTTTTTCTTTTATAAATAGGATGAGGGTGAAGAGTGACACATGATTTTTAAAGTAGGGGATCCTGTTTTCTGGCTAATGAGAAACTGATACCATGACATGGTGAACTTAACAGGAAAAAGCTATTGAAACCCAGGCTGTTAACTTAGGGAGAAAAGCATGAGAAAGGACATTGGCTTTGTTACAAGTATGTCTGATGTCACCCTTCCTACCTGGCTTACAATTCTCTCTCTCAGAGATATTGGACAAGAGTCTGGGTACTTTAATTACAGGAAAGCCAATCAATTTTCATGTGTTACCTGAAAAAGTAAAGGTTGGGCTGAGAACAGCTTTTATTAACTTGGCCCTAGCCTGTCATTGCAGGGAAGGATTTGATTGATATTTAATTGATGCAGCCACTGAGATGCCTGAAAAGCTGAAAGAGATTGACTTCTGCACAGCACCAGGAAGGGATTTATTTTTTAATCTAATCAGGTGATTCCTCCCTTTTGCCATAGAGGTTAGTTTTGGAAGTCCAGGTAAAAACCAATAGCCATGGGGTGTCCCCTGGGCATTAAATAAAATCTGACCCAGTAAAATATGAGAAGTTTTATTTGTACTTTCTGAAAAAGAGTGTGCTTAACCTCAAAATAGAGCCCCAAAGACAAAAGTTCTTTTTCTATCCCTTTAGAATGACATATTTGGAAGACCTAGAAATGTTGAGCTCATCTTTTTCTGAGCCCAAGAGTAGAGGAGAAAAATTCAGTTGGACTACAGGCTGTACCATGGCTTTTATCTTTAATTTTCACAGGTTTGACCATGATGCGCCTTGGTGTGTGTTTCTTTGGGTTGATCTTGTGTGTGGTTTCCTTAGCTTTTTGGATCTGTACACTGATGTCTTTTGCCAAATTGGGAGAATTCTACCTTTACTTCTTTGTGTATTTTTCTGTTCTCCATCAGATGACATGAATTGTAGATCTATTTTCCTTTATGTAGTCTCATAGGTTCCTGAGATCTTAATTTTTTTAGTGCTTTATTTTCAGATTTGGTGATTTTTTATTGCTTTCTGTAAGTTCACACCTTCTTTCTTCTGTCCACTCCTCCAATCTGCTGGTGAGTCTATCCGCTGAGATATTTTTGCTGTTACATTTCTCAGCTCTAAAACTCCCATTTGGCTCTTCTTTATACATTTTATTTTATTGTTGAGACTTTCTATTCTTCATTTGCTTTAAATTGTTTGCAGATGCTCCTTTTGATGGCTCCTTTAAAATCTTTCTTGCAGTTGGTTGCGTTCTAGTTCCCTCAGTAGGTTTACACTGATACCTAGGAGTAGCTTGTGATAAACCTACCTGATTGATGTCCCCAGATGTCACTGAGAAGTGGCCTCCTTTATACCAGGTAGTAGCGAAAGTTTTGACTGTGCACCAGGCCTTCTCTGATGCGGGTGGAGGAGCATCCTCGCAGCTGCGGGCAGAAGACCATTTCCCCGGTGAAGCCCCTGAGCCAGTGGGGTGTGGTGCTTAACACCTGTTGGAGAGCTCAGATGTCTGTGTCCCCAGCAGGTCCCTGCTGAAGTGTAGGGAGTGGGTTACAGACTTGTTCCCAGAGTATCTTCCTGTTGTTGAGGGTTTCTCTAAAAGTTTTGTCTTGACATGCTGTCATTCCTTGGTTTTGGGCTGGAGAGATCAAACTTTCATTGGAGCTTTTGGGGGCTTTGGACATTGGTGTCTCCAGGTTATCACTTGTGGCCTTTTCCAGCCTGGGATTATTAGTCACAAAGACATTGATAGAACTCACGCTCAGGGCATATCATGGGTCTCAAGGACCTAGGCTGTGTGCCTTCTTCTCTGTACATTTCAATGTTTCTAAGGTTTGATTTACAGATAATGCTCAGGGATTTTAGTTTTATGTAGTGGTACATTTATTCAATTTACCAGAAGTGAACTTTTTCATGACTTCAGTTTTACTTTTTAAACCAATTTTTGAAGCATCTAGAATTTAAATAAATTCCACCAAAATAGGTACAATGATGAAAGTAGGAACCAAACGTTATTTTTTCTGCAAAATATCCCACTGTTTACGTTGAATACATTTATTGAATAATCCATTTTTTCTCCTGAGACTTAAAGCATCACATTTGCTATATACTGCATTGATTAGGATTATACTAGGGGATATTTCTGAATACTCTGTGACTTGATCTGTTTATATTTGCCTTCTAGTGCTAAAATGTTTTGATTATTTTTTTTACTGGAAGATGTAGTTTATAGTTACTATTTTTTTTTCAAATGTTTGCAGGGGTTTCTTACAGTTTTGTTTTCCAATATGAGCTTTAGAATAAGATTGTAAATTAAAGACTTTCTTGCATGATATTGTATCCAAAGTATTAAATATTTCACCTTATTTGGGGACAATGGAGTCATTAACATTTTTAGTCTTATTAGGTAAGCACACAACACTTCTTGTTTTATTAATATCTTTTTTCATGTGTCTACAGAGTTCTAATTTTCTTCATTGAGCTCTCATGTTAGTCTTATTAAGTTTATTCTTTATTAGATATGTTATCCTTTTAATGCTGCTATTGTAAAAGATTTTTCTACTATTACTTTATAACTCATCTTTTTATGAAAGAAATGCATTTGTTTTATTACCAATGTGATAACAAATCAACTTAGGCCTCTCATTTCTTCTAACATTTTTTGGCTCATGATGTTGAATTACATTTTTGGTAAACAATGAGATTTTCTTTCTTCCACATTTAATTGGAAGTAACTGAAATCATGAAACCAAAAATAAGGGGAGCTGTTGTTTATCCTGTTCTTTCCTTACCCACTTGCTCTTATTCTGGTGATGGGAATTTCCCTCTTTTTGTAGCTAATTAGCAGCTTTTGCTACAGATTTTAACTTTTTGTATCTACTTTTGTAGAACTCTTAGTATTTCCATTCTCCAGTAGTTTCTGGATTTTTCTCTCAGCAAGCTCATCATTTCAAAATCTTGAATTTTTAAAAAACAAACCCAGAGAAAGAAATGCAAACACATCTTCCACTATAGCATGTTTCCTAGATCAAAGAGAAATTAAGGCCCATTATAGTAGTTGTGACCCTAGACGAAGAAAAGGACTAAAGGAGTAGGGGAAGTGGACAGGGTAGGGGAAAGGAAAGAAGGGAAAAGAAAAAATATGAGAAAAGGGAAAAATGGAAACAAAGTCTTTGTAAATAGGGAAGGGTGGAGGGGGTGAAGGGAGGGCAGTGAAATGGAGAAAAAATAAGAACCAAGACCTGTCATGTAAGGGTACAGGATCCCAAAGATGAGTGTAATTGTACTGTATACCTAAAGAGTACCAATAAACTCAATGGAAAAAAGAAAAAGAAAAAGAAAGGCGACTTAGAATGGTGTCACCATGGATTGAGAAAAGAGAGTGATTTCAAGAAATTTTAAACACACTTTTAATCTCGTTTAGTCACTTTCTTGTCACTGGAACAAAATACCTGACACATGCTATGTAAAGGAGGAAAACTTGTTTTAGGCTTTCAGTTTCAGTCCATTATTGGCCAGCTCCAAGGCAGTAAAAAGATGGCAGAAGGTCAAGGCAGAGGGAAATGTGCTCAACCCTTGGGAGCAGGAAGGAGAGGGGGAGAGAGAGGTGGGGGAAGAGGCAAGAATCCGCCTTTCCAGGTGGTGCCTCAGCAACCCCTCTCCAAACAGCCCCACCTCCTATCAGTACATTCAGCTACTGAATTCATCAATGGATGACATGAGGCTTTGAGGCCCGTTTTAGATCTAAACAATAACATTCTGCCCCTGGCCCCCCAAAGACTCATGTCTATCTGAAAATTGACAAGTTGATCTGATTAGTTCACTCTCTTACTACTTCTTCAATTTATTCCCATTGCTCATCTATCTGGCTGCATTGTTTTTCTTTTCACATCCAAGTTTATGAGATAAAGTTCATCACTGTCTACTTATTATTTCCTGTCACTCTTAGCCTCTTGTTTCAGGCCACGCTCCTGTTCCACTATTTGGTTGTGCTTTTATGACTGCCTTCGTGTCATCTTTGTCCTTAAGCCAGTGGACACTTGGCAGTACCTTCTCTGCTACACTTGACTCTATTTTCTATGCAAACATGTTGAGCTTCTCCATTTTGCTTCTAGGTCTTCCCTGTTTCTGTCACTGTCTTCATCTCCGTCGTGTCTCTCTTCCTCTTCCTCTTCCTCTTTCTCTTCCTCCTTCTTTGGCTGTTCCTTTTCAGTCTCTTGAGGACATGACTTCCTCTACTGTCTTCGAACAATGAAGTTAGTCCTGGATGTGCTCAGGTCCTTCCTACTACACTTTCAACTTCTTGGGAGAGTTTGTCCTTTCTTATTACTTTATGTCTTTTTTATGCTGATGACTCACAGATCTAGATTTCTAGCCCTGCTATTCCTCCACAATATACCATGTCAGAGTAGCTCTCCCAGGCACTAACCCATAACAAATCTTATATAAACAGAATAACCTGCACCCCACCCTCACCTTCTTCCTGATTCTTTTCCTCCTAGACTCCTCATGTGGAGGAATCAAACTGATGGAGCCATGATCTAGTGACCAATCTGAGTTTAATCCTCTCTGCAGACCTGAAATTTGGTCTCATATCAAGTCTTGTTCACCCAATGGATGGGTCGCTGTCACCAGCTCATTTATTCTATCCTTGCTGCCCCACATTCACTCTTGTTTCTATGATTTCCTCTCGAATTACGGAAAGTGTCCAAACCGTTTTCTGTAGTACATCGTACTGACCTGAGTTTTTGCCTTTGGCAAGGGTCTAGGCACCTTGGAGCCCTCCCAGATCTGAGCACCGCAGCACGTGTCTGCCCATGCTTCCCACAGGGCCCTGCAGCCACCTCTCCTCCCGAGTAATTCCTGTTTACAGTGAGGACTTCATTCAAGTATCCTGATTTTGAAATCTTCATACTTCTTTTCTGTAACCATGTTAGCCTAGACTATTTTAAGGGGCTGCTTCTATGTACCCCTCTTGGGTCTCTAGGGATGCCTGTTTCTGTCATTATTCTTACTAAAGTGGTGTGCAACTGCCTGTTTATTCATTGTTTGTTTTTTTTTCCTTTACTTACAGACTTTTTAAAATGCAGTTGAGATAAACAACTATTTCTTGCTTTTTCTTTGTAGTTTTGAATCTAGCACAGTGAATTTTGTTGCATTACTGAAATTCACCAGGGGTTTGGTGGTAGAACTAAGCTATGGTCTCTAATCCAATTCAGCCTAATCTAGGATAATCAAATTAAGTCATACAATGTTGTAGTCTAATTGTTTTAATCTCAATTCTCTTTCAATCACTCTTCATATGCAAACATTATTTACTTAATGTGTCTCCATTTCATAGTATGTTATTCATCTAAATATTATATCATATCAATCTACATTCTTTATAATTGTTTTAAGTGTAGAGATGATATTTCACTAAGTTGCTGTCTTATCATTTACTTGCCTGTTCTTTTATTGCAGACTATTTCAGATGAAAGCTTTATCTTTATTTATAAAGACTGATTTTGCAATTCATGTATGGCATTTTCTCTATTCAGTATCAACTCAATCCTTATTGGCAAACAGGTTTTTGTACAAAGAGGACCTGCTATAGTTCTGTCTGGACAGCTAGGAAGATGTCACGTCAGACATAATCTTCTCTTTCATTATTTTAATTTTACTTTTCAGAATTATTTATGTAAGTCATACCCAAAACAGAGAATCAGTGCTGGCCCATCCTCTTAGCACTATGAAAGGAATGCAGGAAAGCCTGGTTACTAAAGGTGAACTCCAATATCCAGTTTTTGTTAATATCTGTGCCAAACATCATCTCAGAAGAGAGTAGCATTTGGGGTCTGAATTGATGACCTGAAAACATACCTGTGATGAACTATCCCATCCTCTTGCTTTGAATTTTCTTCCACTGAAATAGTTGCCAGTAGGTGGGTCCTGGCCAGGGTGAGACAGTGGCTATTTAGGCCCTGTGCAGAGGTGTGTACAAGAGCAGTGACTCTGGGAGAAGATGATTCCGGACATTTTAAGTATGGAAAATGCTCAGGGCATTTCCTAGAAATATTTTACATTATGTATCCCTCATAGTTCATTTTAAATTATTCATCTGTCCAGGATTTGGATGACTTTCTTGAAAACAGGGCTCTCAAAGTGCGTCATTCTAGATTTAGTCTGGGTAGCACTGAGAAATTAGCAAATGTTTTCTGAATTCTGGCTCATGTCATATAGCTAAAGCTTGAGTATTTGTTTCTTTTTAGGACCTTCCACATTACTGTAAAATGAAATTCAGCCATCATTTATGATATTGTGAACTCTGTCCCTAAGGCAGTGCTCTTAGATTTTAAAATTTGGCTGAGAGGCTCCAATACATTGATTAGGGGTGGAAGTTTCAGGCCTTTTAGGAAGAGAAGTTGTCATGGGAAGGCAGTGTAGGAGTTACTTTGAGCCAGTCGAGGTTTCACCTCTTGGACTCACTCATGGGTTTCCTCTACTCAGCTGAGGCCTGTGTGTGAGAACAACTCCATCTCATCTTGGTCCTGCTGTTCTTTGTTGGAGAAACTCTCACCTCTGTAGCAATCACATGCCTAGTTGACAATGAAATGTTTATCACTTCTTCATTCATTCTGGCATTATTAAGTTTCTGATATGTATCCAAAACTTTAGGCAACATAAGCAGTTAACATGCTTATTTACTATTGGACGGCATATCATAAAATGCCAGGTTGAGTATAGTCTAATGCCAAGATGTCATTTTTTTGGAGGGCTCGCTAAATTTGAGTGTCATGGCAGATGCTTCTCTGGCTCACAAATATGTTTTGTTCCCCTTTCCTCCCTGGTCTCTTAGAAGATTACAATCCCCATGTTTCTTAAAGTTAGGTGTGGCTAAGCTTCTTTTCTTGGCAACAAATGTGAACACAGGTTCATCTTTAGAAAAACTTGCCCAAGAATAATGTGATTCTCACAATCCTACCCTTGCCGTGAGAAATGTGAAAGTTTCTTTTTGAGAGGCCAGCAGGAAGAGAAAGTGGAATCTGTAGTATCCTTGAACGGATACAATGGGCACAGCCCCAGTGTGATTGGTGTTTGACAATGTGCCTATAGGAAATTCATAGTAAGTGCTCACTATATATTTTTTGGCCCAGCCACGTACAAGTGTCCCTTAAGGAAATGATATACACTAAAACTTTGGTTTGCAAGCATGATTTGTTCCAGAAACATGCTTGTAATCCAGAGCACTTGCATGTCAAAGCAAATTTCTCCATAAGAAATAATGAAAACTGAGACTACACATTCTCCAGCTCCAAAATATTCATATAAGTGATTATAATACCATAATATAATAGAAAATCATAAAGAGAATGCAAAATATAAAGAAAAATAAAGAAATTAACTTGCACTTACTTTTGAAAATCTTCACGGCTGGTGTGAGGAAATGAGAGAGGAGAATTATTATGCAGGATGACTTTCACTCTTGCTAGCAGAATCTTCACTATCTATTGGCTCAATGGTTTTCTTTTTGTGCAACTTTAACAAGGAGTCTATCCAATGGTAGTTGCTTCCACCTCTTTTGGAGGATTTCATGGAAACATGACATTGCATTATTGTTGAACAGATTCATTGCTTTTACTGCTGCAGCCTTACTGCTACCTTTCTTCAAAATCTCACACTGTTTCTCACATTTTATGTATTTCCTTTCCTAATCTTGTTTGAAGAGGGGATTCCTCTGTCTTTTCCTTCTCTGAAGATGAGATCTCCTCCATAACCTCTTTTTATTGAGAGACCATCACCACAATCCCATAGTGAGAAAGCAAGAAGAGAGAGTGAGAGGAGAGAGAGAGAGAGAGAGAGAGAGAGAGAGAGAAAAGAAAAAGAAGAAGAAGAAGAAGAAGAAGAAGAAGAAGAAGAAGAAGAAGAAGAAGAAGAAGAAGAAGAAGAAGAAGAAGAAGAAGAAGAAGAAGAAGAAGAAGAAGAAAGAAGAAGAAGAAGAAGAAGAAGAAGAAGAAGAAGAAGAAGAAGAAGAAGAAGAGGAAGGAGGAGGAGGAGGAGGAGGAAAGAACTATTGGCCAGTGGTGATCATATGATATCTGGTGTTATATGGCTCTCGTGTTTTAAGACGTTGCTTGTTTATCAAGTTAAAATTTCTTAGAAATGCTTGCTCATCTTGGAGAACACTGACAGAGCAAGTTACTCATAATGCAAGGTTTTACTGTACGTGTGTGTGTGTGTGTGTGTGTGTGTGTGTGTGTGTGAAGAGCACCGGAATCTTGGCTCTGATATCGGTGGAGTCAGTGTTTCTATTTTGTTTTGCTAGGTTTTTCCTAGTAATTTTCTCTATGAAAGATTACTAGAAGTTTGTAAAAATAGTTTTAGTATAAAAATATAAATGCACAATGTTAATGATCTGGTTCCTTATGTAGATTCTCCGTAAAAGAGGAGGGCAATTGACCCAATTTTGTTTCAATGTTCTTTGATCAAATGTTCCTTACAAGTTGTTTTGAGAATGACATTGATCATCTTTCATATGTTTCGTTCTGCTTTTTAGAAGATACACTGATTAAAGCTTTGTCTGAAATATATATTTTTATGCATGTTTTTTTTTTTTTTGGTACTGGGGATTGAACTCAGGTCCTTGTGCTTGCAAGGCAGGCCACCAAACTGCTGAGCTAAATCCCTGGCCACTATTTTATGCATTTTGAATGAAGCCAGGTGAATCTCCCAGTAAAGAAATCACAGAATCGGGAGAGGGATGAGAATCTTGACATTGTACATTTTATTCCTTCTTTGCACAGGAAGAGAGAAGTAAAAAGACTTAGCCAAAGTCTGAAAGAGCACCAAAAATGTTGCTGTTTTGGATTGTAGACATAGTGAATTGGTTAAATCTGATATTAGTCTTTTTATATAAATATAAATACACACACACCCACCTATCTATCTATCTATCTATCTATATATATATATATATTGAATTTTGGGAAACTTTAACGGTGCTGCCAACTTGGAAAAAGTCATCCCAATTTACTGTGTTGAGTTGGCATTGTACAGAAATGGACAGCCATATTGGTCTAGAAATGTTAATTTATTTTTTTTCCATGTGTACAGGGGTAACACATCTTATTAAATATGTAAGGTCATATCTACGTGGGTTTGATTACAGAAACTAATAAAGTATTCTCTAAATAATGAAAAAAAAGAATAAGATAAGACTATAAGAGCAAGAAGCAATTTAAATATGTTTGGGGACCATTTTCATCTCCAGAATTAAGGATTATTTTAATGTTACATCATTGCCTTTTCTGTTTTACTTTCCTTTTTAGTTTTATTTTAGGATTCCCTATTTTTAATGTTCATACAGAGATTTCTTTAACTGAAATACCGAATAGTTTCTTTGGTGTGAAAAACTATAATAGTACACAGGATCCTAATGAGATAATTAATAATGTGAAATAGGAAGTAAAGGGCTAAAGGTGTAGGGAAAGTTGGGAGGGTGGGGGAAAGGTAATAAGGGAGAGGAAAAAAATATGAGAAACTGAAAAAATGGAAATAAAGTGTGTGTAAATGGGGAGGGGAGGAGGGGGTGAAGGGAGGGCAGGGACAAGGGGAAAAAATGAGAATCAAGACCTATTACGTAAAGGTACAGAATCCCAATGATGAATGTAACTGTATTGTATGCCTAGATTGTACCAATAAACTCAATAAAAAAAATCTGAAGTCCTTACAATCACGTTGAGAAATTTTTTAGCATGTTAAAATGATGACATTATTTCGAGCTTTAAATCATAATGTTGAGAAGCACTTTAATTGCCACTGAGAGATTTCCTGTCTTCAGTAGTAGAAGTGAGGAGATCCTCTGCTGCCTCATTAGTGTTTTCTTGATCAAAGGTACAGCTGTTATCAGATGGACAAATGGTTTTTAAATGACTAAGATGGGCTATGTAGCCAGAAGTGAAAAACAGAGCAAGCCTCATTTTCTTGGGATTTTCTATCACATTAGTAAATAGGAGCCATGAGCCAGTACTTAGCACTTTCAGACATCTTTATTGTCTGGGTTGGCCTGGAACTGTCTCAGTCAGAAGTGTGGTCCAAAGAAAAATTACTAAGCAAAAACAACAGAATCAGTGCCTCAAGTGACACCGGGTATGGAGCAAGTGCTCAATAATAATTTGTTAAAAGGTACTGGATTTCATCTTTACAACTTCTTATATGGTGTATGGGAGAGCAATGGTCTATGGAATGTAAACTTTGTAAATTCACAAAGTGTGGAAAGAAAAAAAATATACTTCAAGAGTATGTAAAAAAGTAAAGGGAAAAAGAGTTTCATAGCCTGAAGAGAATACACAATGGAATAGAAGCAAGAGTGGCAGTTGAAGATACTTACTGTTATAGTGTATAAATTAGCTTAATTCTGCAATTAGTAGTTGAGTGGGTGATCTTTTCTTTTTGTTCTAATTTGATAGACAGGTTTGTTCTTGAGTGGAGCTGAGTAAGCATTATTTCCAAATATGAAGCAAAAGAAAGGAAAACTTTTCCTTCCCTTTTCATTGGTGTCAGGAAAATCTATTTTGAGAATCCCAAGAACTGGATTGTTTGAGCAAAATGAAGACTGTGTAAAGAGCATACTGATAAACTAATCAACAACTATTCTCTTTCCTTCCATATTTGCATGAAAATCAAATTTTCCCATCAATTTAGCATATGAACTGAAATAAAATATGACAAGGAGGGCAGTTCTGTTTTTTAAATAAGATTAGTTAGAGTGTACTTACTTTGTACTTATTGAAATAGTCTCAGGTTTCTCTTGCAGCTTGAACAAAATACTGTCAAGACACTGATATTCAATTACTTGGGCGGCTAAGCATTTCTTCAGATAACCTGTGTACACTGAAGAAAATAAAGCATAAAGGTTTCTAAAAACATGTATCTGCATATCTATTTTGTTAGAATTTCATAGTAGACCATCCTCATAAAAGGAGACATGTCATATAAATGTCACTGCACAAATTCACTTAGGACTCTGGGAGGCAGGGCAGAGAGGGTGCCAGGTCTCTGTCAGGCACAGCGCAGATTCTGGAGGAGAGACATTGACTCTGACATGGACTTTAGGGCCAGTGTTCAAAAAATTGCAGGCCCTGACTGATTACTTATTCTGCATTTAGAAATACAACAAACACTGCTCTAGGAAACATCTCCACAAAAAATTTCAAGTGGAGAATTGCAGTGGTACTGAAAATTGTTTGTTACATTTCAGAAAACAATTTCATGTTGCCCATAATGTATCTTTATATTCTTCATTTTAATAAACAAAACATTTAATATAGCCAAGAGGAATAGCTATATTTTATGATCACTTAGAGTAATCATTTAATGAATACAAATAACTATAAATGAAGACACAATAATTCTAATAGTTATAGGACAAACTTGGTAGTATGGAAACTTTCCAGTTTATTAGGGCTAATAAAATATAACAGTTATAGCTTTAAATAATTAGATGGCAAAAGAAATTAGAGTAAGGAGTATGTATGCAATATAGTTAAAATATTTTAAAAATAGTTATTCATCATTTTATGCTATCTCTTAAACTTTGGATAATTTTAGATTATTTCTTATCCCACAAATATTTTTAATAAATATACATATAAAGATATATATGTACATTTTGATGAGGCAGTGAAAATTACTGATTTTATTTCATTAAACCTTTATTCTTTGCTTCAGCATCTTGTGAAATATCCCAACAGTTGAGTGCTTGTTACGTTGTGAGCTAAAACATATCTCTTTCTATTCCACTTGAGAAGGAATGACTCAGAGATAACCGCGGTTTCAGAATTGAATACCTAGTAAAGCAATTCCTCAGAAATGAGTTAGGTGAGCCTGTCACTTTAAGGAAGCCAAAGGATCGTGTTTTTAGACAATGATAAAATCAGAGACTTCAAATGAAAATAATTGTGTTCACCAGTGTGAGTTTCTTGCTTCAGGATATATACTTTACTGATGAGATGACGATCATATCAACGAAAGTGACTTCTTGATAGTATGCAATAAAGCAACTTAAAATATCGCAGATCTGTGCAATCTTTAGAAACCTGCTCTTAGTCAAGTGTCACGGTAGTATCAAAGAAAAATGTCAGTGACTGAAATGGTTTGGAAAATATTCCATTATTTTCCACCTACACATTTGAGTGAGGCTGGATTTGCTTTATATATATATATATATATATATCATATATAAATTCTTTATATACTTTACCCAAGTAACATATCAGAAGGGATTGAATACATAATTATATATAAAAATAAAGTTGTCTTTTTTTTTGTTTTTTTGAGACAGAGTCTCACTATGTAGTTGAGACTGACCTGGAACTCACTGTGTAGCCCAGGCTGGTCTCGAACTCACAGCGATCCTCCTGCCTCAGCCTCCCAAGTGCTGGGATTACAGCCGTGCACCACCACGCCCAACTTCAAATTGTCTTTTTTTAGACCAGACAATAAAGAAGCTTGCAAAAATACTCTTGCAATGTTTTTGTAACAATGGGACGGGTAGTTCGGGAAAGCATATTTTAATATGTATGCTGATTTGATTCATTTAGACCACTTTTAATGTACATCATTGAAAAGAAAGTTTTTGTGTTATCAGTTTTTTCTTTGCAAGAATATTTTTTGAAAAAACAAAACAAAATTTTGTAATGAAATAATAAGTGAATAGCCCTGCTATAGTACTTTTCACTTCTTAATTTCCAAAACTTTATCACAAAATCTTTTCCTATACTAACATATAATGGTATGATTATTGTTACATGTAAAAGATTTCATGAAACAAGTCAGCTGCAGTAGCACATGCCTGAAATCCCAGCTACTGGGAAAGCTGAGGCAGGAGGAGCTCCAGTTCAAGGCAGCCTGGAAAATTTAGTGAGATCCCGTCTGGCAATACAGTAGGGCACTTGCTTAGTAAACAGTAGATATTGGGTTCAGTCCTAATTACTGCAAAAAAGAAAACAGATTTCATTTAAAAATGTCAAATATCTATGGTCTTGGTATTGAAAATTAAAAAAAAAAAAAGCTCTTTGACATCTTCAACAATTTTTGAGCCTAAAAGTATTTCATGGTCTACAAGTTTGAGAACCACTGATATAGCCTATTCCAGCAGTTTGAGTTCTCTTAGGTCTTGCACGCTGGCTCCTTTGAGTTCCTTGGGCAGGACAGCGTCTTCTGGTGCCCACAGTGGAGAAGGCCTATAAGGATTAGCCTGAGTCCAGGGCAATGATTCAGTGCCTCATGGGCGGTGGAAGATAAGGTGTGAGATTTGATTGGATGACGCCCTCCTGCACATCTACCTGTAAGGGAAGGCAACTATGCTCACCACTATACCACCAACACAGACGCATCTACCTGTAAGGGAAGGCCATGTCCCTGAGACCTGGCTGCAGAAACCCCGCATCTCAGGCTGATATCCCTGACAGTCTTTCAGGCTAGTTTGTGGAGGGTTATTATTATTATTATTATTATTATTATTATTATTATTTACTGCCAGGGAACCTGGAGCTATTCTAGAATTTGTGCTGTTTGCTTCTCTCGAGCTGGCCCTGAACAAAACCCAAACCATCAAATAGAATGCAGGAAACTGTCCTGCCAACCAAGAGATGCTGGCTCTTCCCTGGGTTATCAGACAAGACAGCCTTGTCTGAAAGGCTTTCCAACTTCAAACTGGACATCTCGGTGTTGTAACCCTTTCGCCCAATGAATGTTGAGGGACAAAGAGAAAACACAATTTTCTTTTCAGCCTGGACTGTGAAATAGATAGTTCTTTCCTTGCCCCTGGATGAACTCTTACGTTTGCCTCAGAGTTCTGTTCAATTACACCTAGATAACAAAAAGCTCAAATAAAACTCCAGGGAACAGTCTCAGTCCAGCTATTAAAATGTCCAGACCAGACCGAAAAATAATCCAATCTAAGATTAGAAATTACAGCTTCTTTCTGTTTGGCTCCCTCTTGAAAGTGCCAGTTGAGACCCACCCGCCCTTTTCCAGTCCCTCTCTATCTCCGTCTTCCTGTCTTTCCCTTTCTTCCTACCTTCTTCCCTCCCTCTCTTTTGAAACTCACTCTCTTTGCTGTTGGCTGAGGCCCAGGAGGCCAGGCTCTCCCTTGACCTTGACCTTCTGATTTGCCTGTAAAGGTCAAGGCTGACCTCCGGTGGAGAATGGTCTATAGCTTGTTACTATATGCAAGCACCTCTCTGAGTCCAGCACCTCAGGTACCTTCAGATCCCAGTCAAGCAGGTACCATTTTCCCCTGCGATTCTCACATTCCCATCATGCATCAATTAAGAGATGCTTCAGCACCACAGGGCACCAGAATCCTGTTCCAGTCTCTGTCAATGTCAACATTATAGTAGATGTGAAATATGTTGAATATCATCACAAAACCAATCCATACCCCCAAAGTGACAGGGATGCATGCTTAGTGTTGCTGAAGTCCCTGGTACCTAGTTTGGCTGGCTCCTTTCACACTTCCCAGGCACCTCTAGCCCAGCTTTTGTCCTCAGTCCCTATAGAGGGTGGGGTGGGTTCCCAGTTAGACCAGATCTGGGCTGGGTGGTACCTCATCAGGTAATCAGATTGTCTGGAAGGATGCTTGCTTTTGAAAGGGGGTGGGTGCTAGACAACTTTTTGTATCATGCTTTTGGGCTCAGCTTAACCAGTAAAATCAATCCTTTTTTAAAATAATGTCTCATATTTTTTAGTATGAGCATAAATCTATCAAGAGACTACATAAAATTAATAATTGCAGTTTTTGAGTAAAAGCCAATATTAGCTTCTGGTATATAGGGCTAGTGTAAATATATCAAAGGCGTTTTATTAAGGGAAATTATTACATGGCTAATGAACAAGTCGGCAACAATCTAGAAATAATTTTGGAGTTAATGTGGATGTCTATTTCCATGACTAATTATACATATATGTGTATATTTATATATATGTATATATGTGAACATGTGACTGGGTATAGAACACTTGAAATATTAAAATATATTTGGAACATTAAAATGTATACATAGAGAAATGGTGGCTTCTGTCATCATGAATATAAACATCAAAAACAAAAATCTGTGGGTGTAGCAGTAAAGACCATTTACTGGAAAACCAACTGAAAGGAAAATATCACAAATAAAGCAAAATGTATCCTCTGGTTTTTTAAATATAAACGAAGTAGTTCTATTGAACCAAATTTTAAATGCCATTATTTGGAAAGATCAAGGATCTCATAATTTAAAATTTTCTGCCCTTGGGGTTCCATCCTCTATTCTGTCACCTTCTTCCTGAAGTTGCATGACACCATTCCATAATTTATATTCACCTATGTAAAATGAAAACCTCATCACACCACACAGGAGAAGAAAAATGAATCTTATTATGCTTCTAAGAAAGTGCCAAACGCCTGATTGGCATAGAGAGATGGACAGGGAAGGATCTAAGTGTTACCTTAATGCGTTTTGAAATATTAGTAGGTCAAAGATGAAGATGGAGGTAATTCAGAACAGAGAACCCAATAAGCTTGTTAATATGTCTCAAATGAACACAAGAGGAGTGGGGTGTGTTGGAAAAATATTGATGAGTTGTTGCCAAGGACTCTTGAAGGCCTGTAGTGTTGTCTTCATGATTTAGCTCCTCCACCTCCTGAGAGATGAATCCTATTTTGCTAGGGCAATGGATGTTGAATGTGAAAAGTCCCACTGCTTGCTGAAATGAAGAACAACAGCTACTCACACAGTCCAGTTACTTAAGACTTAGGCGCTCTTCTATCTCAAATATCCAGGATAACTTTGGAAACCTTTCAAGTGTGAAACTAACAGATTAGAAATCAGGAACTGGTGACAGGTTTATTTAAATGCATCAAGGATATATCACAAGACCAGTATTACAGAAGGAGTTGAATTTTACCTACATTTTTGTATATAGGTAATCCTACAATAGAAATGGTAGAAATGAAGGAATAGTTAAAAATAATTCATTAACTTATCCTTAAATATTATTGCTGCTTACCTAGAAATTCTAAATTAACTCAAACACTCATGATATTTTTAAAGGCAAAATTAAGGGTGAACTCAATTAGGCATATATTTTGAAGCTAATCATTTTAGCTCTGTTTAAATCCTCCGCAGAAGGATTGGTGAAAATTGAGAAGTGCAAGTGTGCTCAAGAGAGGGTAACCCAAAACTGAGAATAAATAATCTACTTGAGAATATTATAGAAGTTTATAAGGGAAAGATCTTAAATTTCAGAAATCAACACATGCTTAGTCATTTATTTGTTATGAGAATTTGCTGATGAAACATTTCATTACTCTATTACCTTATACGATCCTTGATTATTTTAGTATCCACATACTCAGTAGCCATCAATTCACACATTCCTAGAAGGCATCACCTTAAATTACATGTTACACATCTCATTTTTTCATTAAGCATTAGATTCTAAGGAAACTCTGAGTCCTTTGCAGTTTTATTACTTTTGTAGCTTTGATAATACGCCCCTACATATATAAGGGAGCAGAGAATGTAGGTGGAGTGTGAGACTCGTCAGGTATTTCCATAAAAAGCATCAGGATAAAAAAGAGGTGAAGGGATAGGTCTTGAAACTGCTCACTGAAATCCCTTGTCAGTCAAAGGAATGACTGCTGAAAGGTTTCCTCCGAGCAGGGCAGAGCAGGGAGGCCCCAAGCGGTCCACAGCCTTCCATGAGTCTGGAGTTTCTTCCTCAGTCTTGGTGCCTTCGTCTCCTACTCTCACACTTTCCCATCCCTGCCACTTAATTTATCTCTCCGCTTACATTGTTTGTGTCTCTCTTTTCTTATACTTTTTCTCTCTTTCCCTTCTCAGGACTTACTATCTTTTTTAGTAGGCTCTCTACTATTCCTTTCTAGTCTGTGTTTAGTGCCCAAGTTAGAAATGAAACAAATTCTCTCCATTCCTTATTTCTGCTTCTTCAAATCCTTCTTTTGTTTGCACAGCTTAACGAAAGCTTTCTGTCTCCATTCTATTTTCTTGATTTAACTATTCTCCCCCAGGACTCCCCTCCCTATCAGAATCTTGTCCAGGAAATGCTGCCAGCAGTAATTGTTCACCTCATTCTCTCTCAGTTTTCTTACTATTTACCTGAAAGCATTTTTGTAAGTGACAGAAAAAATATACAGCATGTTATTGTACAAGCATTTCCCTAAGATAATATCCATGATTTATTCAAAGTGATATACAGCTTTCCGTTATATTTGGAATGCTGGAATGACAAGGGTCTCTGTAGATAGTAAGTCTGGAGATTTTGAATAAAGAACTAGATTTTGAAGACTGCACAATATACAGATTATTTGAGTAAGGATACTTAGAATCCTTGAAGATGAGAGTCAGGGAATGATAAACTGCAGAGACTATATTAGCTTTTCAGGGCCACACAGACCTGGATGTAACAGATCTAGAAGCAGTAGATGTCATAGCAACTAAAAATGGCCAGTGGTGAGCCCTTAGGGTTTGGATATTAAGTTTAGGAGGTTAATTATTGCCTAAATTTTAGGTGGCTTTTCCCCTGTACCCAACTAAGTCCCTTCTTATATTTATGCTATTAGATAAGGTGCTTTAACTTGGTACAATTCTACAATTGATTCTGGCAATTTATTTTCATGAATCTATTACAAGGTGATGGACACAATGCCACATTCAAATGGTTTATTAGGATACAAGCTGAATAATTAACTAATCAGTTATGGTTAGTGAATACTATTTTGGGAAATAATAACACTCTGTATATTCTCAGAATTTGCATGTAGAATATTTTACTTCAAATGAAATTTTCATGATTTCTGGTGAGCTAAAAACTACTCTGTCATTTTAGAGGGCAGCACCAAAAATAGCCTTATTGATCCTAAGTGTTTATATTTGCATATTTGAAAAATTCTCTTCTCTTTAGAGTGTGCTGTGCCTGATGACCAATTTCTAGCAAATAGAGTATGACAAAAGTGATGCATTTCACTTCGGAGGCTATCTTAGTTATTTCCTCAATGATTGGACAAAATACGTGACACCCACATGTTAAATGGTAAAAGGGACATTGTAGCTCACAGACTGTAGAAGCACCAACACACAGTGGCTGGCTCTAAGGCAGGGTGGCCTGGTGGAGAAGAAACAGTCCATGGCAAGCAGGCAGACAAAAGCAGCAGCAGCAGCAGCAGCAGGGCCTTCCTTCCCTTTTTATTCTACCCAGGCTATAAGCCTATTGGTTGGTGCCACTCACACCCAGAGGGGCTCTTCTGTCTTCAGCAAATCCATTCAGCCACATCAAGAACCATACTAATAAAATCAGAGGATTAATCCAGCTACCACACACCCATAATCCATATTCACACACCCTAGTCCAGCCACCTTCCACAAGCCCCACCTATAAACTCATGAGGCTTTGGAGAGACATCTGTATCCAAGCAGTAACCTAAACTGAGTTACAAAAATACTGACTTTCATCTTTCTGTCTCTTTCTCTCTCTTCCTTTTGTTTACCTTTTGTTCTGGAGTGAGCTCTATCTGCCATATTATGTGTACTATCACACAGAGGCTCTGACAAAGACCTGAGCCAAGACTTGCTGACAGCTGCATGAACGAGCTTGGAATACATCTTTACCCAATCAAGTCTTGACACGACTGAAGCCGTGATAGACATCTTCACAGCAACCCTGCAAAGGATCATGTGCCACAGGAGCAGGCTAAGCTACACCAGGAAGCCTGGCCCACAGAAACTATGAGATAATGAATGTGTGTTGTCTTAAACTGCTAAAATGTGCTATAATTTGTTATGCATAATTATATGAGTAATTCAGTTATGTACATTTTATATTACATTAAAACTTACTCACCAGATGCACTTTCACTTTTAAATAAGGAGAATAACATTGAAAATCTGTGAAACACCTTTGTCCTATTTGAATGGATATTAAAAATCACTTTGGTACCTACGGTGGCTTGAAATAAGATATAGAGAATGCTATTTCTTCTTTCTTGGAATAACAATGTAATATACACTATATTCAAAGAAAATTCCTCAGTTACCCATTAAATATACAAGAGCCCTTCTGTTGCATTTGTGTTTTATTTCCCATTAGCACACTTGCCAACCATTAATAGAAAAACATCATTTTAAACATGAAATAGGACCAAAAATAAATGCCGAGTTTTGCCTCATAGCTCTCTTAGGTGTGTCTACATTTTAACTCTACAATACAAGATCCCCGAAAGCTTTTGCTAATGGAGTGAAAGAGAGAAAGATGTTGTTTCTAGATAAAGAAGTAAAAGGCTGTTTTTAAGGCAAGAAGGGGAAATAAGAATCAAATAGAATCTAAGACTGTTTGTGCAACTGGGATTTGTCTGGCTCCTCATTCTGTTTGAAACTGCTCCCTCCCCGGGATCCCTTTCCTATACAAATGTGGCCCATTTTCTATGCAGATATTTCCTTTTTATTCCCTTTGCTAATGTTCCCCACATACACGATCAAACTTCACACCTTCTCACACTCGTTTTCCCTCTTTGGCTTGTGCTCTGTTTGCCTGCCATATGTAACTATACTTGCAACGCTTCCAAACCCAATTTAAAGTTTCAGATGTATCTTTCCTCACATTTCGTATTTTTATACCTTTGGAACTTGGCAAAACTTTTCTTCATCAAAATCTGACTGATATTCTTTCTTCAGCTAGTTAATTTCAAAGAAGCATTACTTTTTCGTTTTTTTTTTTCCCCAACTCAGAGTTTTTTTAAAAAAATGTAGCAATGTATGTGAAAAATTCCTTTGTAGTACCATGAGGGAAACCCTGACAAACAGGTAGTATTTTCATGGGATAACCAAATAGTTCAGAAGGTTCTCATTTGTTATTTTTTTTTTTCAGCTGACTTTTTCTGTGTGCAACCTCCCAGCCTCAGGAAAGATCCTATAACAAGTGGCAGTTTACCACCATAGGAATGAAACTTTGCCACGCAAGAGCTCTGATTTAATGTGTAATTTGTAAATCTACCTGGAGAGATATTGCCGTAAAACTAAAATCGTGGTTCCTAATTTAAGTGAGACATATCTGTGAAAATCGGCAAGTTGTTCCATAAAAATTTATATTGTCCACTATGTCCCACCCTGGGACAGCGGCTGATGCAGTTACTCCACGCTTTCTGCTTTCTCCACTGTCAGGGCTCTAGGTTAGGTTTCACTTCCTATACAAGCCTCTCACTGGTCGCACCACATGGATATCAATTTCTTTCCTTTCAGCAAGCATTCACTGTTTTTCTCATCTGAGCTCTTAGTTACATACTCTAGCTTAGCCTGAGATGTTCTTCCATTTCTCCTCCGCCTGCCTTGCATTCTGGTTGTTAGCACTCACGGTAAAGCTTAGCCTCAGCTTCTTGAAGTCTTCCTTCTGCTTCTATCTCTTTTCCAGTAGGTGGTTCACCCTGTTCAACTCTTTGCCCTGTCACTCAGCCCTGGGAAATGTCTGGACAATTAAAGTCATTCAGCTATATTTGATTAAATAATGAAGGAATGAACACATAGTAAATATATATAAAGAAATAAATCACTACATTGTTATGTATATAGAACATTTACCAAGCCATATAAATCAATAACATATGTACCAATAAATCAAATAATTATATGGATGGATTAATCAGCTTTAGTTTTTAACCAATGGGAGGGCATCAGCTCACTTAGTAAATGGTATCAATTTTGCTGGTGATGTACACATTTGTTCCTTGGTATTTGGCTGCATCATACCAATAATAGATTGTTGAAATCTGAACTATTGATATCTACCGGGCAAAGACTGTGAAGACCTCTTTCTGGAACAACATGGAGTTTATTCAGCCTGCTGCAGGGAAGGAGACTCCTTACCAGAGGAATCCTGGAGGTCTCAGTAAGAGTTGAAGCAAAGCTTTGGAGGGGGTTTGGGCTTCTGCAGAGTGTTCTTCATAGGGTTTAAAGAGATGGGACCATTTCAGAATTGGATGCTGTGTGAGAGCAGGGCCACTTTCGGGATTGGCTCTCTTCCCAGTCTTCAGGAAGTGAGAAGGTCAAAGCAATGGAGAAGGGCTATTGGTCCAATGCAGTAGTCACTGGGTTAGGGTTAGCTGTCTTGTAGTCATAGCATGTCCTTGTCTCTATCTTGTTTCAGGCATGACCACGGGCAAACATCACTTGTTATTGTTGGCATTTTGTGTATGTTGCTTAACGCAGCCTACTTGCACTGACTGCTAAAAGGACAATTTTCACCTTTTGAACTATTTACTTATTGTTGTCCATTTAGTTTTTTTCCACTGTATGATTATATGATGTAATGTGCTAAGCGCTATTGTGAATAAAAAGTTTTTGTAAAAAATAACAGAATCCCAGATACGGCTATTAGAATTGAAGATGTGAACAATTTTCTTCAGTCTCTTCTAATGTGATATTTTTCTTCCCAATTTATATACACCAGTTTGAAATATCAATGGTAATATATGATAGTGTACTGTGGTTATTTAACAATTTGATTATTTGATGGGTAAAGAGGAATCTAATTTTTAACTTAATTTGAGTATCCATAATTATTTGTTTGTTTATTTGTTTTTGTTTTTTTTGAGACAGGGTCTCACTATGTAGTTGAGACTGACCTGGAATTCACTACGTAGCTCAGGCTGGTCTTGAACTCACAGTGATCCTCCTGCCTCAGTCTCCCGAGTGCTGGGATTACAGGCATGTGCTACCACGCCCAGTGGTAATTATTTGTAAAAAGATGTGTCTTTAGTGTTTACATTTCCTAGTTTTGAAGTATGTCTTCTTGTTCTACTTCAATCAGTTAAGGTTATGTTTCTTATTGAATCCATGTTAGCTCTTCAAGTAGTAATTTCAGAATACTTTTACGTCCCAGTCTAAAAGTAGTTTTCAATTTCTCATTCATTTGTGAAAGCCAAAAGATCTCAGAGGTTAGAATAGTGTTCATCGGATGCACAGAAGGATGGGGAGGAAAGGTAAAGATACAGAGAGCTTGAATAACAGGTAATAAAATACGGTTAGTTGAGAGTTCTCACCTTCTGCAACAGAGTAGGGTAAATATAATATACAGAAAGTTAATGTACCCTAAAAAATCTCTAGAAAAAAATATCCAAAGTTTTAGCACACCCAGAAATAATAAATGTTTGGATAAAATGCTAAGTATGCTAATTATACCTTGTATACATGTATCATATTTTCATATCTTGCCCCACAGACATATACAAATAGTATCTGTCAATTAATAAATAATGTTTAGCCTATTAAAACTTATATAGTTCAGCAGATCTCTTCCTTTGTGACTTCTTTTATTTTCATACATCATTTTAGTTGCCCAAATGGATTCATTCTACCACTAAATTTCCCTGGTCTATCTGCAATTATTTTGGGTCACAGTGAGAATAAAGATTCTAAAATACTAGTGTTGCATATTTTATTACACTATTAAAATTATCAACAAATATTGCATTCATATTATAGACTAAAGTAGCATCTTTGGAATATAATATTTGATATTCAAACCAACATGCAAAATTTTTGGAAATGATGCTTTCCTGGAAAAAATCTTAAATAATTTTCTTCATTTAAATTTCCCAAATAAGAAATCTATTTTGCTTTAAGCTGGGAAATGTATGATGTTTTGTTACTCAACAATAGGTATGTATTAGACTTCTGTTTTTCCAAATATTTTTGGTTGGAACTTCATCTAACACACAAAGGCAATTTCTTGAAAGGTTGTGTTAAGAGTGTATATGTGCTTTGTTTACATAATCTTGGTTTTAAAGTAGGGTGATAAAATTCTAGACATCATTTATTCTAACAATATACACAGGTAACTCAGAATTTCTGAAGTTTAGGATTTTACTTCTGAGTCTTTTCCTAATTAACTCATAGAATAAAGTGAATAGAAATGGAAGACAACCCTGAAATGACTTGTAATTATTCATCTATCGAAGTGTTTTGTATTAACTTTTATATCTGCTTGCAGCTTTGAGGTCAAAAGTGCTTACTTGACATACTCAGTGAAATGCATGCTTAGAATTGGTGAGA
This sequence comes from Fukomys damarensis, assembly GCF_012274545.1. NCBI lineage: Eukaryota > Metazoa > Chordata > Mammalia > Rodentia > Bathyergidae > Fukomys > Fukomys damarensis. The sequence goes on from NW_022900913.1 coordinate 13,400,244, forward strand.
CATATTAAATATTATTTTACATGTTGAAACCACATGTCCTCTAATACCCGTATCAACACAAATGTAAATTCTGTAGGTAAAAATGCAATTCTATGCATTAAGCACATATAGATACTAAATCTGTAGCGCTCTCAGAAATGTAAACAACTGCTTTCCGCCGATCTTAAACCCTAGCCCCCTCCAGAGTGCCCTCTTTGAACGTGACATGTTTTATTCATTTGTGACAGACTCCTGGCATCAATCATACTCTGTAGTTAGCAACTGCAGCCATCACGTTGCTCTGTGCTTTCCTGGTAATTATTTCTCAAGGCATTCCCTAAGTACCTCATAAAGCATTTTTAATGCCACTATACGGGAGCAGATGTAAATAAATTCCATTTTCAAGAGCTTTTAAAAATATGGCTTTATTCTAGTTTGCAGTTAATGTTTTATGGTTAATTTGACCAGAAAGTAAAATACAATTGCTTTCTTTATTAAAGATTAGGATTTTGATGTTGCAATCTAGGAAAAAATTGAACTGCAACAGTGAAACCTTCTTTCTTTCTTCTTCTTCTTCCTCTTCTTTTTTTTTTTTTTTTTTTTTTGGCATAGGGATGGGAAGAAGCAACCAACACCCCCTCTCCCACATGCTTCAACTTTGCCGTCTGTTTTCCATTATTCCATCAAGATCATGATTAATGGAAGCTCTCCTGAATTTCAATATCTTGAAATCTAGCCAAGACCTATTCTTTGGAGGCTAAGCTGAAAACAAATAACACTAAAAATAAGGTGATGCAGGCTTTGAAAGTCTTTAGTGAAACCATCACGGTGATCTTTGCACCACTGCTGTGGAAAAGAGGATAACATTTCACATTTCTGGCGTTGTTAATGACAACATGCAACTGAAAGCAAGCATGAATTTCTGGGAGTAGCATTAGGGTACAGGACTCCCGCTGAGCGCACCAGTTCCTTGCTCTGCACAGCTGCCTTCTCAGCTGGGGGTTTGAAATCAGCACTGCGAGAAAAGGCAGAAATGACCATGACGTATGTGCCTCTCTATGAGAAAAGGTAATGTTCAATTAATGCTCCAGCCTTCTGGCTTCTAGCTGATGGCTTCCTATTGTTTGCTCGTGTGTGTATTTTCTCTGGATCTTTTTTTTTCTTTCCTTTCTCTGGAATAAAATGCCTGAATTAAAAAGCCTTCATGTTTGTGCTTATACAGATAGTACATTGCACTGCTGAAGGCTTTATTGGCATCAGTAAGAATAATGTGTACACTTGCACTCCCAGGATATTGGCATGGCTTGCACTCAATTAGATATGTTTGCATGCACCATCATAGAAATACCACAAGCGAAAAAGAAGAGCCGGTGTCAAAAGTGTTCCTGTAATGCAGTGTATGGCTTGTTGACAATTTGTATATTTACATCATCTGCTGCTTTGTTTGTAAAATTGTGTGAACCAGGTTGTTAATGGCCAGCTCTGCTTTAAAAATAATTTGAGTAAGAGGTAAAAGTGGTAATTGTCAACAAAACCATGTTTTTTTAACCTTTTCTAGATATAAAAAGTAATAGCATCTTCACTTTAATTGTCAAAAAATTACTTGGATTCTATGGATAAAATTTTAGAGTGAATATGACTTTATAGAATCCTAGTCTTCATAGGGTTATTTGATTCTGCTTCTTGGAGAAAAACCCCAAGGGTTCTCAGGAGTATCCTTTTATTCTCTTTGGCAAGAGTTTATTTTCATAGCCTCGAATGATCTGAAAAAGTGCTGTACCTGTGCATGTGTGTATTTGTGTGGATACTTAGCTCCATCTTATGAATTTCTTCTGAGATTTTCACTAGCCTTTTGCTTGGAAGACTGAATTCTTTGGAGCTTCCATTGTAGCTTTAGGAACAAAGTTCGAGTGTTGGCTATTCATGGGAGGAGTACCCACTAAATGGACTGAAGTAAATAGTGATTTCTATCACTTTGAGAGTCACCTGATAGAAATCATTTTATAGACATTTTTTATGTGTCAGAGGCAAAAGGTAAGTATAAGGATCACACTGTTAAGGCATTCATAATTTAATTCTTTTGATCAGTTAGTTATTTTCTTAAAGACATGATGTTTAACTCTATTGGTGTGCCACCTAGATTGCTGTAATCTTGCAGAATTCATCGTTTGACCTTGAAGAAGAGTAATTTTTTTCCTGCCAGGTGATAGGTCTACAAAGAATTAATTTTTACCTACTCAGAAAGCAATGTGTTTAGTGAATGACTATTTTGTACTGGTCACTGTTGTAAATACTAGGAATACAACAGCTACCAGGACTACCAGAGTCTCTACCCTCATGGAACTTATGTTCTAGCAGGACAGCGGGAGGAAGAGGTAGCATTACATTCCATCCCTGTTTTCTGCAGGGTGAGATGGCAGTGGTAGCTTAGAAATTGAAGCTGCCGATACCATGGAAATTCATACAGCCTGCTTGGCTTAATGTTGTATGACACTGACCCAGAAGAGAAGAAAGAACTTCTAAAGATACTCATGAGCACTTTCAGAATAGTTGGAAGCAATTTCAAACTGCAAATAACTTGTAATAATATAGTCCTTCCAAAGGCTGTGTTAGAGAAACAGTGTGAACAAATTATTTGCATTATTCGTATGGAGTAATGATCTCACACTCTGTGTATTCAGAGTTGGGTCAATTTTCATAGCAGTCGCTAATCTGGTGCTTTGCCTTGACTTGACAATGGGCACAACGTAGAGGCTCTTAGTGCTTGCTGCAGTTGCTCTGTACTCTGGTCTGCTTCAGCTACTGCAGACTCTGAACACGGACACAGTTTGCTTCTGTTACCCATCGCTGAAAGAATTTGGAAAGCATTGAAATGTGGCTTCGTATCACTTCTGTTTCTCATTTTGAATGCTCTGTTTTTCTATTTTAAGACTGCTGTGGAATACATCTTTCCTGTTTTAAGCTCTTCCTTCCTTCCATCTCCCTTGCATTCCGCCTTTGGTCATCTGTCTATTGTCTGTCATCTATCTTCAAATAAACATCTATTCCTTGTAGCTCATCTTCATGTATTTCAAGTCCATTTCTCTACTATCAGTTCTGGTAGAACAGCTGAAAAAAACGAAGTCATGTTACCTTGCAGTGGGAGCAACCATATGGATTAGTTATGGAGAATGAACCCTACGCATACATTTTCCTAGTGCTCTAGGAAGGATTTGGGTTCTAATGTAAAGACTCGCACCACCGTTTCTCCCCCCTTTCCGATTGGCGCTCTGGGGTTCTGAATCTGACTGAATCCACACTGTGACCCCGAGGAGCCAATCATGAGCGATCCCCTAGATGATTTCAGAAACTCTAGCCCCAAGGTGGTCCAACCATTGAACCAACACTTATTGACTCTCTCAAGACTACTCCTTTTAAATTCTTAATTGACACATAATAACTGCATGTGTACAAGGGTGCATAGGCACAGTATGAAATTTTGACATACATGTCATAAAAATTATCCAATGTTTAATAAGTCACTCCAGATGACATTTTCTGTTATTTTCAGCATCCTAACTGATGCTACAGACATGGCCCAAATAATCAAGCTTGTTAGGGATTGTTGAAGTTGGATATTATGTTATAAGGCAAAACACTTAACAATGAAGGCAAAATGTAATTCTTATTTTGAAGAAACTTATGGCGAACATTTGTGAACATTTGAACAAACAGCATTAGCCTGTTTTGTATATTTCTTGGTGTTCCTTTTTATATAAAATAAGGAGTTCCATTATTTCTCAGGTCCATTGCAGAATTAAATTTCAAGCTATTTGGGTAAAATGTACTTTAAGTCCAAGAGTTCATAACAGTATCTGTTAAACAATATTTTAATATTCATATGCCATGAATAGTAAATATTGGGTGTGAAAAACCTATTGCTCTTTTCCTGTTCATTCTTAGAATTTCATAGGCTCCACATTGACAGAAGCTGGGCTATTAGACAGCTTTTGATATATCACGTCCCACTGTAAAAATCTACTTTCTTCAGTTATATATCTGGAAGCATCTCTTAGGAAGACTTTTCTTCTAGTAAAATTTTCTACAATGTCAATACTTTTTATGAGCATAAAATCAAGACAAAATAATGTCATTAGTGTGGAGATATGTCTGAGGTACTGGATTTTCCACCCACTTTGTGATGTGACTGGAGAGTTTTACAAAACTGCTGTAAAGAGATTTCATGAAGATCAAGAAAAGTATCTCCAAACTGTTCTTGGAAGGCAAAAAGCCACAACAAATAAAATGTTGCTATGCTGTTTAAAAACATGGATGTGAACCAAAGGAAGAATTGGTTTTAAACAACATTAATTTCAAAGTTTATCTATTAGGTAGCTTTTCTGCTGCTGGACTGATGGACCTGATGCCTCTGACTTAAAGGAAGAGAGGTTTAATTTGCCTTGTAATTTCACTGTCAGTTGTCTCTAAGGGAGAGTGTCATGGGAGAAGGTGTGGGGGAACGAAAGTTTTCAGACTATGGTGGCTGGGGAGCAGAGCAGGCGAACAGTGTCAAAGAAGAAAGAGTCAGGGACGAGGTATGGACCCCAAGATCACATTCCACGACCCAGCTAGACCAGGGAGAGATGTGTTCACTAACTCCCTAGGCCGCTTCCAAGCCAATTGAGCGGAAGCGGAAGCTTTGTTTTCCCAGTCCGTTGCGTTTTCCCGCCTCACCGTGCAGCACTATGGGAATACTTGTGCTACCACTGCCAGTTGTTCCAAGGAGGACTTTTTGACCATGAGATGTTGATGCTTAATTCCGATCCATATTTTGCTTGATGTTAGAAACTGAGAGGTGCAAAGAAGCTATTACTGGGAATAGAAAGTAAGGAAAACAGAGACCAAACAGAAAGCAGGGAATTTATAAGAATGCTTTACAGCAGAGAATACAGAAAGGAGGGTGGGGTGGGGGAAAGCACAACGTGTGTGCGTACACACATACAGACACACATAACGGAGCAATTAGAAAAGAAGAATGAAAAATATCTAAATATAGAGGTCTCGTCCTCTTTATGAGATGAGGAAACTGTTGCCTGATAATTACTACTACCTCATGTTTTCTAGAGTAACATGCAATCCTTGAACTGGAGAGCAGGTTGGTACTTAAAAACGAGAGGTTGTTGCTTTCTCTGGAGCAACGTAGCATCTCTGGATGGTAGCTGAGTACAAAACAAGCACAGAAGCCTTTTTCCTACATGCCGGAAGCAGTCATCTCTGTTGCCAAGGAGACGTCCTCACTGGACAAGGGTCACCTTTGGAAACAATCGCAAGAATTCTAAAGCAGATCAATAGAGAAATGCTAAGGCCTCTCCTTCGTAGCTGACATTGCCTCTTATTTAAAATGTCATTTCAGAGCAGGGAGGGCAGGGGTATGGGGAAAAATGAGAACCAAGACCTGTCATGTAAAGGTACAAGATCCCAATGATGAATGCGACTGTACTGTATACCTAAAAAGTACCAATAAACTCAATGAAAAAAATGTCATTTCAACAAACACTTGCTTACGTCATTGCTATATAGCGCGGAGTAGCAAACTTGAATGTAAAATCAGTTAAGCTTAGTGTTTTTATTTATTTATTTATTTATTTTATTTTATTTTATTTTTTTATTTTTGGTTGAACTTCTCTAAGTACAGGGATGTCAGGATCTGCAGCCCGGAAATGGACTCGCATTCAGTTTTAAAAAGAGGCGCTCCCTTTAAGGCTTCCTTTAAAGAAGATTCCATTCTTTATTGTATTTTACCTCTGTTATTTTGGTCTCACATCAGTGTTTGAAAGTGTTTTGCCCCATACCAGAATTGAACAAAAGTCAGAAAGACAAAATTCCATCCCTCCCATTAACTTACTCTTTCATTCTTTTATCAGATAACTGTGATTTCATATCACGTTCCCAGGCACCACTCTCTGGATGTGAACTCCCTACATTTAAGTTCTACAGGACTCCAGCTGACGAACAGGTGGTTTGCTAAATAAGCGATGCAATCATGAGCAGAGGGGACATGGTGAAACGCTCATCATCTGAAGCAGCAATTCCTACCGGACGTGGGGGGAGGAAATGTCAGGTCCTGGCCTTGTGGAGTGGATCCGTCCTTGAAGACAGAGACGGCAGCCAGTGTAAGAGCAGAGTGGACAGAGGAGATTGCAGTGGGGTTTTGTTGCATGGAGTTCAAATGTTCTGGGAGAGATGCTTAGAGATGGGGTGGCACAAGAAAAGTGGGCTTCAACATGAATGTGCTTACGTCATGTAAAAATTATGTCTCTTACTGCTACTTCTCCAGAATTTTCCTTTATGCTCACAGTAATTGGTATTACATAATGCTGTGGTAACCAGAGCCTTAACTGGCTGATGAAATTCCTTTTTTTTTTTGTTCCTTTGACAATTTAGAATCAGTGCCATGTACCTATGCATTTTCATACTGTGTATGAAAGTGCAATTTCAGGGGTTGTTTATCATGTACAGCAAGAACTGTGAAGTCCAAGCATAAACTCGTTTGATTTTAAGACACAATGATGTACGTTTTGTTAGAAGGTAAATAATGAAATTTAATAACAGGGGTTAAGATGATTAAATTGTTGGTCTGGATCCATTCTGTGAAATCGCGTGCACTTTTTGCATCTGAAAACTCAAAAGGAACAAATACAGACAGCTCTCCTGTCCACCAAAGGATTATGAGCCACATGGAAATGTACCTTGCTAACTCTTTCTCTATCTCAGACGAGAATGACACTTTGTACACAAGAAAATGTGGAGGATGCCCGTGCTGGTGAGCGGGTGCTCTTTGGCACCATCTAGGTTAAGCCACCTGTTCTAGCTGCACTGGTTGAATAAATTAGATGCTCTCGGGAGAGTGTATGCAACTGACTGGTCTGCCTTGTTACCAAGGCAACCATTTTTCTCTCTGCTCTATGACTCCGAAAGGATTTGCAAACCACCAGTGCTTCTCTGAGCAAGAGCGTGAACATTTTTCTTTTCTCTTTCTTTCTTTTTTCAATTTCCTGGTCAAGATGATGAAATGAATATATAACCTAACCATATTCCCTCATCCAGGCAGTACACTCTCCAAGTGTTTGAAAAACTTAAAGTCCAAACCTAAAAGAGATGTAACAAATAAACAGAGAGGTGTGAATAATAACTACAATTTAAAAAATAATTTGGATCTCAAACATTTTTAAAAATTGAAAATAACTTTGAAGTAGAGTGTGTCATGGACCCTGTATGTAAAAACAAGGTTCCCTGAGTTCTATAAAAAAGGCAGTGAGTAAAAAGCCATTTTCATAAATTATTCCAGCTATTATCTCCATCAGGCATTTCTCACTCTGCAGAGACAATGGAAAGAGAACAGGAAATGATTTAGTGAGAGCTTTTGCAGATCCATCAAATCATGAGTCCAGGGCCTAAGCTATCATTTTCTGATGGCCAAAGGGTTAGGGAGCTGTGCAGGGGTGGCTGAGCCCACACTGTAGTGACAGCACCAGAAATCCATGCTCATTTTCATCCCCAAGAGGCGTCTGTTCCTCAACATAATAGTTTTCTCTGATGCGTAATCCATATTTGCTTTCTTTCCTTACCTCCTTTCTATTCTATTCCTTCCATTAAATCTCCATGCATTAAAATAATTTAGAAGGCCATCCATATTGGCAAATGTCTCACTTTATTCCAGGAATTTTACATTTTCCCATTTGCTTTATTCTTCGTATTAATTTGATGTTATGGGCAGTATTTATCTTGTTTAATAGTTGTTCAGACTGAGGTCAAAGGCAGCAACTATCAAAGGTTGATATTTAGGTTGAGTTCTAGCTTATTCCAAATCCATGCTTCTGTGTCTGTAAAGTTCTATTAATGATCAATTATATCCTTTCTGAACATTGACATACTGGTAAGAAATATCAAAGAAATGGAAGCTTGAAATTAGGTTTCCAGTAGGGCTCTTGTTCTATTACTATTTTCATTACTGTTATTTTTTTACACGCAGAATACTGTTCCCAGCTCTGCCAAATTCACTATAGACTGAAGGATTTTTACATATTCATCATGGAGAATGGCTTTGTTATATAAGGCAATTCCTCTGATAGTTCTTTTTATTATCTTTCTATGTACTAGAGAAACAAATTGAATCTTCAACTCATCCTGTAGCTAACTTGTTTCTTGTTGTTTGCATTTGAGGAAGAATATATGACCTATTGATACACACAGTAAAGCTGGTAGTATCTTTGTGAGAGATTAGGTTCCTCTTTTGATTGTGAACAAACTTCAGTGCAATTAGATTTATCCTGAGTTTTTATTTTTTACTGATTTTTGTCCTGCCTTCTGAGATTTCAAATGTAGATCAGTATTTCCAAACAAACAGCTTTTGGAATATAGGGGACATTTTAAGATATGATCAGATGGTGAGTAGACAATTTTTAAAAAGTACATTTCCCAGTGTGCACTAAAGCAGTGAAAATATTTTACTTAGTTTGGAGGCAAATGGGTACTGTTTTTGTTGTTGTTGTTGTTTGTTTTTGTTGTTAAGTACATGTCATTGATCCTGGCTCTGTTTAAAGATTAACACTGCTCTAGAAGGTTATAAATATGCATTAAGAGCACAAGGATATTATTCTGCTAGAACATAGGGATTTGGCAAAAGTGGAAACTGCATACTTTATTTGCTACAAGAAAGATAAATTTGCTTTTTCTCTTCTTGTTTCCAGCATCATTTTTATGTTTCAAAGTTACTCAGAAGAATAAGGCAATTGTTTGTAATCTGAAAAGGAATTTTATACAAAGGCATTGTATTTGCATTTTTAGAAACATTTTTGCTTTAACATATTTGTTCCTGCCATTCTCCCCTGTAGTTATCTAGACTGTTTGAAATCCTACATCTGCGCAGTGAGTGTGTAAATTCACTCGGTATGTTTTCAGCAAACCTTTCTGGTCTCCCCAGGATGAGGGACTCGGCTTGGTGCTGGGCATCCCCATGAGCGGGTATCACTCTCTTCTGGGGCTCAACTTGTGGGGGAGGCCTCTGGGGCCATCAGTGGTCTCAGCAGGTCCAGTGCTGTGACAGAGTCTAATGAGCCCATGGACTGAGGAACACAGGTCAGCTTCTTTAAAGAGAGACCCTCCCTACCATACTTACCAGGGTCATCCTCCCTGGCTGGCTCTGTGGACCTCAGTCTCTATATCCTGTTTTACTCTGTCTTTTCAGCCCATTCTTTGGATTATCACAGAATGTATCACCTTCCCAATTATAACTCTGTATCATCTTAGTTCTGCCTTTTCTCTTGACTCTGCAGCACTGGTTAATTCGGTGATTTTACTTTGCTTTGATTCTATGGTTGTTATTCTCAATGTCATCCCAGTCCGTTGGTGCTGCCACTGTTTTTCTTTTCCCTCTGGTGCTGGAGACTGAAGCCATAGCCTCACACAAGTTGAGAAAGTGCTCTACTCTGAGCTATATACCCCCTACTGTGTATTTTATTTTTATTTATTTATTTATTTGGTACCAGGGATCAAATTTGGTGCCTTGCACTTGCGAGGCAGGTGGTGGAACCACTGAGGTAAATCCTGGGGCCCTAACAGTGTATTTTAATGACTTACCGGCTGGAAACAGCTCTCTTGTCCACCAAAGGATTATGAGCCACATTTTTCCTTATTAGTGAGTATTGGTTGTACTGATTAATGGGGTTCCCTTGGACAAATTTGCACATGCACATAGCATATTTTAATCATGTCTCCCATTACCTACCTTGTCCCACCATCTCCCTAGTTTCATTTTTTGGGGGGGTTCAATGTGTATAACATATTTTGATCGTATCCTTTCTCTCATCACACACTTTCACACCTCCTTTCCTTATTCCTTTCCTCTTGTGGAATAATAGTTTCCCTTATAATTCCTTGTTACCATTTAAAGATTCCACATATTATGGAGAACATGTGATACTGATCTCCCTGAGTCTGGCTTATTGTGCTCAACATGATGATCTCCACATTCATCCATTTTCCTGTGAATTGTGTTTTCCTTTATGACTAAATAATACCCCATTGTGTATACCTGCCACATTTTCTTTGTCCATAAACCAACGATGGGCCCCTAGGCTTGAAGACTCAACTTTTAAAGTGCTGATGTGCCCATTAACTGCATGTGGCAGGGTGTATGGGAGACTCCAGGGACTCACAGGCAAGGTGTGCTTATACCACAGGTGCTCTCCATCAAATGCCACTGCTCACAGGTAGGTATCTGAACACTTCTGCTGAGCGTCTCTGCACTGCCTTCACCCCAGCCATATGATGCCAAGTGGAGGCCACAGCACCAAGGAGGAGGGGAACTGGCTCCCACTCGCCATGAAGACAGCACCCCTTCCCAGCCACACTGGATGTGGGCATCTTCCTAGGGTTGAGATTTATTATTTGGTTGTATAAATATAAATTTTAAACACCACCTTTTCACACAAAAGGAATCATCTTGAAGGTATTGATTTCCTGCCTGCTCTGTTCTCATTAATTTTGAGACCTTTCCGTGTACTCAAAGCCCAAAGGAAATTCAGTAACAGGTTCTGGGAATCCAAATTAAATATCCAGGAGGAAGGAAGCCAAGGCTCTTCTGAGAGGTCAGAAGCAACCACCCACAAAGACATGGACAAAAGGGATCCAAGACTTTTTTTTGCTCTAATGCTTTTTTTTTTTGTGGTTTGCCTGTTTGTTCCTAGTCTAAATTCTAAAGTGAGACTATTTGGATCACACATCTCTACACTTGACAAAATAAATCATGGCTAAAGAGACTGGTGGACTTTACAGTTAAGAAACTTTACTAGTGTTTGAGCCACCCCCATTTGTGTTCTGTAATTAGACTTGTCTCTTTCTAATTTCCTTAAAAGACTCAGTTTCCAAGCAGAAGTTTCTTGTATTTCTTTGTGTTTTCCTTATGGCCAACATTGTTTTGCCATGAATTTACTTAACATTTCATTGATTTTGATATTTGTGAAGATAATTCTTGCTTTACCTGTTTATATGTGCTCAAACTTCCCAATCCATAACTCACATACTCTAGCACTACCACCTAGGAGAAGTCCTACTCAATTTTCCAGCAGCACTTCAGTGAGTCCTTGAAAAACTGAATCTTGAGAGTAGAAGGTATAAGCAAATGTATAGAGGAACAAGCAGTACAGGGCTTTAGGGGCCTTACAAGTATAGTATCAATGCCCCAGCATGAATGGAACTATGACGTATTGCCAATGTGCAATGATAAAAAACTGGAGAAAGAAAGAGTCAAGATAGCTATATCAGGAAGGGTAAAAAGTCATGGAGAATTTGAAAGTAATGAGAAGCTCATGAAAATTTTTAAATCCAGGAATAACAAGATGAGATAGTATATCAAGGAAATAATGACCTTGGTATAAAACTGGATGTCACTTAAAAGTCATTTAAGTAATTAAAATATAAATGAGGTCAAAACCAAGGCAGTAAGAGTGGAGGTAGAAAATGGAGAATAAATATGTGGAATATTTAGGAGTCAAGTCTTTCTTTGTGGATTGGTGAAGTTGATGCTGAAAGTTCTTGTATTTGGAGACACTAATAACTGTTTTTAGTCAAAAAGAAACACAGAGGGATAAAATGTGGTTGATGTGTGTGTGGGATTGAATATTCTAATTTGATTTATGTTGAATGTTAGGGATGTGTGAGCTATTTCATCTGAAATATTCAGGAAAGAGTTCTGGATTTGAACATTAAAGTTGTAGGGAAATGCTAATGAGGAGGAAACGTTCCAAAAAAGACATCACGCTCAAGAGTACTAAATACGAGAGGAGTAATGAATTTTACAAGGCATTTTCTATGAAGATTAGGTGCTTACTATGTGCTTGCTTTGAGCGTTTTACTCTTGGAGAGTATATAAGTGTTTAACTCCTCCCCGAGAACAGCTGTGACCCTTTTCCAAAGCAGGGGGACTTTTGTTTCTACAAAATCTTTTAAAAATGTATTGATAGTTTTATGGCATAATAACATGGTTTAACATATGCATACATCATAGGATGGCTAATTCCAGGTACTTAACATGTTCATGACCTCACATACCTTTTATTTGTGGTGAGATCATTTAAAATATACCCTTTTAGCAATTTTCAAACAAATAGCTCATTTCTCTCAACTGATCATCACGTTGTAGAATAGATCTTACCTCATTCCTCCTGCCTGGCTGAAACTTTGTATTCTTCGTCTAACATTTCTCTAACCCTCAACCCTTTCCCCCAGCTTCTGGGAACCTCCGCTCTACTTTCTGATGCTTTAAGATTCCACTTAAGTGTGAGATCTCATGATTTATGTCTGTCACCCTTACAGAAGTTCTTTCTCTTTAAAGAATGAGTACTATTTCATTGTTTACATATGCCACATCTTTTTTATCCATCCATCCATTGACAGATACATAGGTATATCCCATATCTTGGTTATTATAAATAATACTACAAACAAACATGGAACTACATATGCCTTCTGAACATTCTGATTGCATGACCTTTGAATGTGTACTCTGAAATGAACTCATTGGGTCATATGGTAGTTCTGTTTTTAGTTCTATAAGGAACTTTCATACTGGCTTCAATAATGGCCATATTAATTTACATTTTCACTAATGTGGAAGGATTCCTTTTTGTTCCACACGCTTGCAAATACTTTGTATTTTGTCTTTTTGATAATAGCCGTCTTAATAGGTATAAGGTAATGGCTCATTGTGGTCTTAATTTCATTTCTCTGATGATCAGGGATGACAAGACTCTTTCCATATGTCTGTTTGGTCATTGGTGTGTCCCTTTGGAGAAATGTCTTTAGACCCTTTGCTTATATCTTATATAGGGTATTTATTTTCTTCATACTTTTTTTCTGAATCAATTATCAGATATATGGCTTGCAAATATTTTTCCCATTCTGCAGCTTGTCTCTTCATTCTGTCCAATGTTTCCTTTTCTGCACTTTTTAGTTTTTATGTTTTTAGTTTCATCTAATTTTATTTTGCCTAGTTTTGCTTCTCTCTCTCTCTCTCTCTCTCCCTCTCTCTCTCTTTCAAACTCAGGACCTTGAGCTTCCAAGGCAGGAGTGGTGCCACTGAGCTAAATCCCCAGCCTTAGTTTTGTTTTTCATTCTGATGCTTTGGGGGGACTCTGCGAAATTCTTAACTTCACTATATGATTACTTCTTTCTTCTTTTCATTAAATTTATTGATACTTTTTAGGTATACAGTACAGTTACACTCACCATTGAGATCTTGTACCTTTACATGATGTATCTTAGTTCTTATTTCTTCCCCATTCCCCTGCCCTCCCTTGACCCCCTCCACCCTTCCCTATTTACAAAGACTTTGTTTCCAATTTTTTTTCTTTTCTCATATTTTTTCTTTTCCCTTCAAAAAATCATAACACAGTAATATATGTGCACCCATGTTTATAGTGACAGAGTTTGTAATAATAGAAACTTGAAAACAACTCAATTGCCCATCAATTGGGGACTGGATAAAGAAGATGTGATTTTTCTATAAGATGGAGTACTACTCAGCATTAAAGAATGAGAAACTGGAGTCATTTGTAGCTAAATGGAAGCACATTGAGGTGATACTCTTAAGTGAAATAAATAGGACACACGAGGAAATACTGAATAGTTCTTCTGATGTGAAAAACTAAAAAGTGTAAATAAGGTTCAAATTGTATAGCTGACAATGCGATATAGAAAGAAAAGGGCTAAAGCAGTAGGGGAAGTGGGAAGGGTAGGAGAAAGGAAAGAAAAGAAAAGAAAAAATATTATGGCTGTTTTCTAATGGATGTGGCATTTAAGAGTTGAAACTCTTTTCTTGCTTCTGGCTTAGGATAAGCAGAACATCTCAAATAGCAGGTTGTTAATTTAAAAAAGCAGGAACAGAGCTATTGCTTTTAATAATAAAATATTTTTAGTGAAAATTTTCAGAAAACATAGAAACATTAAGTGAAGGAAATACAGATATATGTAAAGAAGGCTACAAAGTTTCTCGAAGTTTCTATTGGTATATTTTTAACATTTAAATTTGTAACTCAGACAAGTTTACCAATTCATACTATTTTACATCAGCATTTTTACTTGACCGTAAAAACAGTTTACATCTCTCCATATACATAATAGTTTAAGATTTCCATGATGCCTTTTAGTGTGCACTTTTTATTTCTTTAGCCCTCTCATAATTTATGTAATGAATCTCATCCTGGTAGGAACTGAAGTATCACCAATTTTTAAAGTGACAAAGTTAGGGTATGGCATATTTCTATGCATATCTTTACACATTTGATGATTAGTTTTAAGCCTGCATTCTCAGATATGCAATTTCAGGTCAATGATGACACAAGAACATTTTGTTTTATGTTGTCAGACTTCTGGCACTTCTCCTAGACTGTTTGTTGCCAACAATATATTTAGCACATTTTAAAAGTGTTTGTGAATTTGATGGGCCCTCAGAGCCATAATTATTACCTTCCTCTCCAGGTCTTCATTAGTCTCTTAGGCTCTTTTGCTGCAGCTGCTCAATGAATCTGGTGCTACACTAGCCCAGACTTCACAGGTCCATTTGCATTTTAAAGAAAATTTCTCTAATATTGAAAATATATTTGGGTCTCACTGCTTAGGTTCAAATACTAATCACTTATAAAGAGTCTCTCTCTCTGTCTCTCTCTCTTAGATTGAATTCAGTGCCTTTAGTTTAGCTGTGTCTTCTGCCCTTTTCATCTGCAACAAAGTTTCTAAGGGATTGAACCCGCAGTCCTGCTGCCTCAGACTTCTGGAGTGCTAGGAGGACAGTGTGCGCTGTCATGCCGGCTGGACTCTCTTCCAAATGACCTCTCCACCCCAAGGCTGCTTTCATATGGTCTTCTGGAGAGTATGAAATTTCCTACTAAAATCAATTTCCTATTCCACATTTTCCTGAGTCTTGTTGTTCAAAAAATCTAAACTGTTGAATGCACAAATAATGTTTACTTTTGTACTGCCTTTTTGATTTACTATAAGCAAATTGTTCAAATTTAGTGAGAACAGAATGGACAATAAATTCAGTGGACAATCAAGGCAGGAGACTCCAAATTTTGGTGATAATACTGCAAATCAATCAAAGACAAGTTTTGTGGACAAGCATGTTACCAGTCCCCATGGCTTAACTTCTAGCCTCTGAAGATTAACTCACATGTGGGATTCGATTCCTTTTTTAATCACAGTGAGAAGTAGTCCACTGACCAAAGAGAACCCACATGACATGGGTAATGGTTCTGTTCCCTCTTTAGTTGCCGATATAGAGACTTTTCTACCATAAACCGAATTGTGCCACTCTGGCTGGGATCCTTCCGGGAAGGTTATGTCCCAACAGACAGCTGAGGCCATTCAAGGTTCGTGCATCTCATGGTTCTTGCTTCCTTTGGAGCTGAGACTCGGAAGCCTCCGGCTCCACTTTTATATCAAAGGTTTAATCATGAGAAACTTTTGAGATCAACTCTGTCTCTCTCCTTCACAAGAATGTGAGTTATTTAAGGTCATAGAATCTCTGTAAGTGATGTTAGTATTCCTCACACTCTCATACTGCTGCAGGAGTTATTTAGGATTCAAGAGATACTGAATGAATTAACTTTTACGTGCGAGTCATGCTCCCAAGGAGGAATGCAGACGTATCAAAGGTATAACAAATGCATATGCTTTTCCCTATTTTATTACCACAGAATCTGTTCAGGCTGCCTCTGTTGTTTCACAGTTCCTGTTCCAAGGAACATACAAGGGACACATGAGGAGCATGACAGTTATTTTTCATGACATATATTTGCTTCACACCTAAGGAATCTGACACTATTTAGGAGGTACCTGTTCTCTGGTGATTCAAAAGTGTCATTCCTTGGTCATGGTCTGTCAGCACTCCAATACCAATGTGGTCTTTTGTTTAAAATATTTTGATCCTCCCACCCCATCCCTATTTGTAGGCAATCCTATTCAGAGCATTATTTGGTAGCATGCTCTTTGGAATAGTCTGGGGATGCCATAAAAATGCCCATATGCCCATGAAAAGATGGATGGCTAAAGAAAATGTGATACATACACTGTGTTGGAGTACAACACAGCCATAAAAAAGGTAGTCTTCAGTCATTTGTAGAAAAATAGATGTGTCTTGAGACCAAAATGCTAAATGAAACAAATCAGACACAGAAGGAAAGATATGGCATGTTTTAACTTATACAAGAAACTCAAAATATAAATAATTGAAAGAACAAAATAAGAAACACAGTATGAAACAGGGAAATAGAATTTGTGGAGTTGGAAAGAGAATTTGGAAAAAGAGATGGAGAGGGGGAAAAAAGATGTTCCAGATGAGACATGTCTGTGTATCAATTATGTGAGATAAATGTAATTGTTTTGCATCACAAAGATATACTGACAATAAGAAATACTGTTCATACCAAGAAACTCTTAAGTTGTCTGAATTTTGGATTATTTTCAAGGCAAGATGTTTAAAATGAGTTTTATATTTAAGGTTATTTATTATATTTGAACCAGGATCACAAATTCACTTGTGGGAATATATTCACTTTGGCATTTAAGACTCTGTACAGATACAGAAAATGAGAGTTGGGTTTATTTTACTCTTTATGTTTCTGATAATGCAGTATACAATGGAATGCTTATATCTGTAATAGTATTTTTGTCTTCAGTCAAATAATTATAGTCTCATTTCTAATTATTTTCTTCTTGAACTCCTGGAATTCTTTGTAAAGACTGAGGGTAATAGTTCATGGAATTTTGTTTACAGTAAACTTATTATTTAAGAAAGATAACAATAAAACAAATAAAGCAAACATTTTTGGATGAAGTGTACCACTTTTATAACTTAGTTTTTATTAAATTTCCTTTTATAAAAGGAGCATTAATTTCATAAAACTTATGGAACATTGAGTTTTTAGATAGAGTTAACTAGATGTGGTCTTAAAAATATTAATAGAAATTATTATAAGTGTGTGTCTCCTGTTTAACATAGGAAAACCAAAGTGCAGAAATAATTCAACAGACTGCCAGAAAAATCAGTAGAATTTTCAATGTGCTTCCATAATTAAGAAAGAAAGAAAGAAAAAGAAAAGATCTTCTTAAGTACTTGACTCAACTTTGAGGCTTCTGCCTGGATATTTCTAATTTGAAATCACAAGGAATTTTAGTGCAGTCAGGCTGAAAAATATATATGTAGCAGTCGTTCACTGTATTCTTGTACTGACCTTTAATATATCCTTCACAGTTTTGCTGTCTTTGTTGTCCACAGCATTTGTAACATTGCTCTGACATCTTTCAAATATAGTTTGTATTCAAATTATAAGCATAAGCTCTATGAAAAAAAAATCACTATTGATATAAATTTTGCTCTTAGAATAGGTTTCCACACGCTGGAATGAGCATGCTTGAAATGTTTGGGGATTACAATAGCTTCACTGGATTGAGGAACTTTGCCATGATCTAATAAATAGACACAGAATGCTGAATGATGTAATTTCAGTCAGTCACTAACAATGTAGCCAGGGGAGATCCTCCACCTCTAACGCTCTTCAATGAAAATCAGCCCTATGTTACCCCATTAACATTTGCTTCTCTGTCACCTTTGGCCCCTAGGTCTCCAAGAAGACCTTGTCACATTTCTTTGTAATAATGAGTGAGGTAAATGGTAAGATCTCTCTAGGATATGTTTTAAAATTTTGTTTCAATGAGCTGTGATCTAAATAAGCACTTCTGCAGATCACTAGAAGCTATTTAGATGAAATAGCAGGAACAATATTCTTAATTTCTCCTGTAATTTTATTTGTAGCATTTAAGTATTATGGAGGAGAATTGAATGAAGGGCCACAGGCTTTTGCACTTGCAGGAATGTAGCATTTATTAAAGAGTCAACTTCTGACCTCCAAGCTCTGGTGCCGGTTGTCTTAGAGTTACAGATTTTAATCAGACAAAATCTTTGGTTTTAAATTTACTAAATTTATCATTTATCATTGATAAATAAGGCAGGTACACAGAGATGGAAAACAAGGTCAAACGTCTCAAGGACTGAGACTGGTCCAACATTTAGTTTTTCTCCAACATGAGATGTAGAGAAGATAGTTTTTTTGGTTTTTGTTTTTTTTCAATTGAGTTTATTGGTACTTTTTACATATACAGTACAGTTACATTCATCGTTGGGCTTTTGTACCTTTACATGGCAGATCTTGGTTCTCATTTTTTCCCCATACCCTTGGCCTCCCTTTACCCCCTCCATCCTTCCCTATTTACAAAGACTTCATTTTCATTTTTTCCTTTTCTCATATTTTTTCTTTTCCCTTATTTCCTTTCCCTTACCCTTCCCACTTCCCCTACACCTTTAGCCTTTTCTTCTCATTTCACATTATCAGTTATACAATTTGAATCTTATTTACACTTTTAGTTTTTCACATCAGAAAAACTATTTGGTATTTATAGATGTGTGTTCTTTTTATTTCACTTAAGAGTATGGCTTCAATATACATGACCCTAGTTTCTCATTCTTTATGGCTGAGAAGTATTCCATTTTATTAAAAAAACACATATTCTTTATCCTGTCTCCAACTGATGGGCAATTGGGATGTTTCCAAGTTTTAGCTATTACAAACTGTGCCACTATAAACACGGGTGTGCATATATCACTGTGGTACAATTCTTTTAATTCTTTTGGGAAGACACCCAGCAGAGGGACGGCTGGGTCAAGTGGAACCTCTAATCCTAGTTCTTCGAGGTATCTCCATATTGATTTCCACAGTGGCTGCACCAGTCTGCACTCCCACCAACTATGGAGAAGGGTTCCTTTCTCCCCACAACCCTGCCATTATTTGTTATTGGTTGATTTCTTGATAGCAGCCATTCTTTGTGGGGTGAGGTGGAATCTCAGTGTTGATTTCATCTGTATCTTTTGACTGTCCAGTGATGTGGAACATTTTTTCATGTATTTATTTGCTGCTTTTACTTCTTTTGTCTGAGAAATGTCTGTTTATTTCAGATGCCCATTTTTGAATCAGGTCTTTATATTTGGGGGGACTGATTTTTTTTGAGTTCTTTATATATTCTAGATACGTCCTTTGTCTGAGGAGCAGCTAATAAAAAGTTTTTCCCACACTGTAGGTTGTCTCTTAGCTCTGTTGGTGATTTCTCTTGCAGTACGTAAGATCTTTAATAAGACGAGATCTCAGTTACTGATTCTTTGTGATAGTTCTCAGGCTACTGAGGATTTGTCCAAAAAATCTTTTCCTATGCCAATGTCTTCAAGAGTTCTACCTAGCTTATCTTCCAACAAGTTTAGTTTTTCTGTTTTAATATTTAGATCTTTAATCCACTTGGACATTACTTTAGTGAAAGAGAGTGGTCTAGTTTTAATCTTTGGCAGGTTGATACCCAGGTTTTCCAACACAAGTTATTAAAGAGGCTATCTTTCCCCCAGTGAGGATGGTTGACTCCTTTTGTCAAAGATGAGGTAGCGGAGTATGCCTGCAGTTGTTTCTGTATCAATTTCATTGATTCTTGGGTGTTTTTCCCCTGAGTACCATGCTTTTGTCGTCTGTGAGCCCACTTGTGCAAAAAGGTTCATAAGCTTGGACTGGGAGGGTAAGGAGTGGAATCATCAGGCAGACTTCTGGAGGTTTCTGGAATGCTGCCGCTTTATTCAGGAAATGTACAGGCTTATATAGGGACAACTATGGGAGAGGAGAATGGGAGGAGCATTTAACATTTGGCCATATCTTATTGGAGGCATGCTGGAGTGATTTTTCTTGGGTGAGGCAAAGGAGTCACTGACTAGGGGCAGAGGTGTGGCCTGTTGAACCCAGCATCTACACACTTAGGCGAATTAGCTCAGCCTTAGCAAGGTCTCTGAGTTAGCTCAGGAGATAGGAGTGCAGTGTACCTGGCCCAGCCAGGCTTGAACTTCTCCCACACCATGCTGTTTTTATAACAGTGGCTCTGTAGTATAGTCTCAAGTTGAGGATTGTTATACACCAAGTCATGTCACTGTTGCCTAGAATTTCTTTTGATATTCTAGATCTCTTCTTGTTCCAAATGAATTTTTAGATTGTTTTGTCTAGTTCTGTGAAATATACTGTTGGAATTTCAATCCAGATTGTATTGAATCTGTATAGTAGCTTTGATAGTATGGACATTTTCACTATGTTGATTCTTCCCACCCAGGAGGAGGGGATATCTTTCCATTTTCTTATATCCTCTTTGATATCAATTTTCAGAGTTTTGTAGTTTTCAGAGTAGAGGTCTTTTGTTTCCTTTGGTAGATTGATTCCTAGATACTTAATTTTTTGGGATGCTATTGTGAAAGGAATTGTTTCCCTAATTTTTCTCTTGGTGAATCTGTTATTTGTGTACAAGAAGGCTATTGATTTTTGGGTGTTGACCTTGTATCCAGCTACTCTACTGAAAGTGTCACTAAAGTCTAGAAGTCTTTTGGCAGAGTTTTTTGGGTCTTCTATGTAGAGTGTCATATTGTCAGCAAATAATAACAGTTTAACTTCTCCTTCCTATTTTTATTGCTTTAACTTTTTTCCCATGTCTAATTGCTGTGGCTAATTTTTCCAGAACTATATTGAACAGGAGTAGTGATAGGAGATATCCTTGTCTTGTTCTTGATTTTAGCAAGAAGGTTTTCACTTTTTGGCCATTTGATAAGATTTTGGCTGTTGGTTTTTCATAGGTAGCCTTTATGAAGTTGAGATAAAGACCATCTATTCCAACTTTCTGAAGAGTTTTTATCATGAATGGGTGTTGAATTTTGTCAAATGCTTTTTCTGCATCTATTGAGATGATCATATGGTTTTTGTTCTTGTCTCTGTTTATATAGTATATTGCATTTATTGATTTATGTATGTTAAACCATCCTTGCATCCCTGGAATAAATCTAACTTTGTTAGGATGGATGATCTTCTTCATGACCCTCTGTATTCTGTTTTTCATTATCTTATTAAGCATTTTTGCATCTATGTTTGTTAAGGAGATTGGCCTGTAGGCCTATTTTTTGCTTGGGTCTTTCCCTGGTTCTAGAATCAAAGTAACACTTGCTTTTACAAATGAATTTGGAAGTATTGCTTCCCTTTCAATTTCATTGAAAAGTTTAAATAGTGGCAGTAGTTCTCTAAATGTCCTGTAGCATTCAGCATTGAAGCCATTAGGATCTGGACTTTTCTACTCTGGTAAATTTTTAATTGTATTTTCTATTTCACGGATTATAATTGGGGTGTTTAGAATGTATTTATCTTCTTCATTGAACTTTGGTAATTCACAAGTATCTAGAAATCTGTCCATTTCTTCTGTGTTTTACATTTTAATAGAGTACAGGTTCTCAAAGTAGGTACTGATGATCCTCTATATTTCTGCTGTATCTTTTGTGACTTTACCATTTTCATTCCTGTTTGCATGGATCTGAGCCCTTTTTTGGACAAGGTTGGGTAAGGGTTTATTGATTTGATTTATTCTTTCAAAAAAACAACTCTTTGATTTATTGATTTTTTTGTATCATCCTTAGTCTCCATTGCATTAATTTCTGCTCTGAACTGTATAATTTCCTCCCTTGTGTGTGCTTTTGGTTTGTTTCACTGTTTTTCTAGGAACTTAAGATTAATAATTAGGTGGTTTATTTGTGCTCACTCTGTTTTCCTAGTATAGGCATTCAATGCTATGAATTTTCCACATAGAACTGCATTCACTGTTGTCCCATAGATTTCTATATGTTGTATTTGCATTATCATTTATTTGTAAAAACTGACTAATTTCTTCTTTAATTTCCTCTGTGACCCATTGATTTTTCAGGAGAGTGTTTAATTTCCATGTGTTTGTGAAGTTCTGCAGTTTCTTATGCTATTAATCTCCAGTTTAATTGCAGTATGGTCTAATAATATATGTGGGATAACTTCAATTCCTTTGAATTTATTTAAACATGTTCTATGAGCTAGTATGTGGCCTATTTTGGGGAATGACCCAAGTGCAGGAGAAAAGAATGTATATTCTCATTTTGTGGGGCAGAAGACTCTGTAGATGTCTATTAAGTCCATTTGTTCAAAGGCTTGGTTCAGTTCTAGTATTTCATTGTTAAATTTTTGCCTAGATGATCTGTCTAATTGTCACAATGGGATATTTAGGTCCCCCACTAAAACTGTATTTGGTTTTTCATGTCCCTTAATATTTGTTTTGCATAGTTGGGGGCATTAATATTTGATGCATATATATTTATGATTGTCATCTCTTTCCTTTGGACTGTTCCCTTTATAAGGATGTAGTGACCTTCTTTGTCTCTCCTAATTAGTTTTGGTTTGAAATCTATTCTGTCTGCAAATAAGACATCTACCCCTGCTTTTTTCTGGGCTCCTGTGACATGGAGAAATGTTTTCCTTTAACTTTCAGTCCATGAGTTTATTTTGAAGTAGGTGTGTTTCTTCTATACAACACATTGGTGGATTTAGCTTCTTAATCCATTCTGCCAATCTATTTTATTTGATTGGTGAATTGAGGCCATTAGCATTGATGGTTATAACTGATATGCATTGACTTATCATTGTCATGTTTTTGGCTCTTTTTAATCCCCCCCCCTTTAGTTTCTTGCCTTGCCTAATTGATTTGCTCTGTTGGGCCTCATGGTGTTGTGACCTTCATTGTCTTTTTCTAGGATATTGATTGGAATTGTTTTGAGTGCTAGTTTGGTATTCCTGAAGTTTCTAAGGTGTTCTTTGTCATGGAAGTATCTTATTTTCCCCATCCATTTTAAAAGAGAGTTTTGCGGGATACATCAGTGTAAGTTGGAGTTTGTTTTCTTTTAGGGCTTGGAATACCTCACTACAGGCCCTCCTTGACCTGAGGCTTTGTGTTGAAAAGTGTGCTGTGATTCTGATGGACTTTCCTTTGCATGTGATTTGTTTCTTTTCTCTAACTGCTTGCAGTATTTGGTTCTTCTGATGGGTTTACAGGAACCTAACTATCATATGTTTAGTAGTAGATTTTTTTTTTTTAATCCCAGCTAGTTGGAATCCTATATGCCTCATTTATCTGTATATCAAATTTTTCTATCATTAATTCTATTAACAGTTTTTTATGTCATTTGTACTTTCTCCTGCTCTATCATGAAGCCCTATTAGTCTTATATTATTCTTCTTTGTATCATGTAGGAGTTATTAGATTGATTTGTCATGATTCCTTACTATTTTTAAGTGATCTCTCTTTTCATGGTCACTGACTACAATCCTATCTTCTATATCTGAAATTCTGACTTCCCATTCATTCATTCTGCTGTGAATGCTTTCTATAGAGTTTTTAATCTCCTGGATATCTGTTTGAATCTGTTTCATGGATTCCATCTCTTTCCTATGTTGGTCCTTCATGGTTTCCATTTCTTTCCTATGCTTTGCATTCATGTCTTCTATCATGGTCCTGACTCATCTATTTTATTTTTTGTCTGTTTCTGTTCTAGAGTCTTTAATCATATATTTCATGGTGCTTACTACCTCTGGTGAAATTATCTGGGAAATTATTTCTGTTTTTAATTTTTCTAGAGCATGATTGATCTGTTTTTTTATTTCCTGTGCTATGAGTTCAGGGAGCTTTGGTGGTTGATTGTCAGCCTCTTCCATCTTGTTGCCCCTAGAATTTGCCATTGCTGAGCTGGAAGTATATATTTGTGCCTTGCTTAAGAGATTTCTCATTTTTATTTTTGTTGTTAGTACTGTATTTGGTTTAATTCCTGGGTTAGTACTTCGGTCTTCCTCAAATAGCTGGTTTTGAATCTCTTTTTTTAAATTTTTAATTTATTGGTACATTCTTGTTTTGAAACTCTAATGACTCAGAGACACTCTCATTCTCATAATATCAGGAAGGACAACTGATTAAATCAATTACAACCCTTTAGCCCAATTGATACATTCAGCAACCCAATAGCATCAAGCACAGCTTAGAAATTGAAAATTTGTGGTAGTTATTAGTCTATCTCCTTTAACAATGTGAATTAAATCAAAATTGAAGATCAGCTCAAAATATGTTTATAGTGAAAAAACTCTTCAGTACAGCAACTTTATGCTTCAGGATGGGGACTTAGAAGGAGTTGGAAGGAGAGGAATAGATAGATAGATAGAAGGGTAAGAGAAGGTTTTAAGTTAAGCCAGAGGACACAGGAGGATCATGAAAAATCTAGGAAACTGTTGAAGTTAAGAGGGAAAGACAGAGTGCAAGAACAAAGACAGAAATAGAAGAACTGAACAGTAAGAGGGAAGCTATAAATTGTACTCACTTTCCTTTGTAACTAATGACAATTGAGAGAAGCAAAGAGAGAGAAGAAAAGAAAAGAAAGAAGAAATCAGAATTATGGCAGGAACAGGAACAAAAAGGGAAATGAAGAACAATGTGGGGGAGCAAAAGATTGAGTGGGAAAAATAAGAAAGAAAAAAGGAAGAATTTGAACAGTGGGAAAAAATAAAAATTTAGAATAAAAATTAAAAATCAAAAATAAGAGGAAAAGAAGAAAAAAAATTGATGGGCCTCCTTCAGGTTATATCTCTGCTGTCACAATAGACAATATGGGCAGCAGTGTGCAGAACTAAGTCAATTAGTCTCAGCATGCCAACAGCAGACCCCTGAGATTCAGGCTGAATTCTGGCTGCAAGGCCCAAATTGAGCTCCCTGACCTCCTTCAGGGTTGAACTCTGAAAGGTTCTACAGCAGGTTCCAGCTGCTCTTCCTCTGAAGATAGTCCAGTTTCTGATGGAAGGTGGTGATCCCTTCAATTTACCAACTATGGAGGTGTGATGTGCCTTTATTGCAGTTATTCACTTCCATTCTATCTTTCAGAGCTCAGTACAATCACCTTTATGACCACATGTACCTCTGCAGTACGGATCCAGTTAGCAGCACAGCCAGGGGGCCAGAGAGCAGTGGAGGAGGGGAATACTGCAGGCATGCCCAGATGGCTGGGCTATCCTCATTCATCTGCTCTATGAAGGCCCAGGGTACAGGGGGGTGGGGAAGCAGCCTAGCTCCCTGCTTTGGCTGGGCAGTCCTCACTGGTCTGTTCATATTGAGAAGATAGTTTTTGAATGAGTTCCTAAGCCAAGTCACAGAGGTGAGAAAATTTTGAGTGTTATGTTTTGAAACTGGCAGCTCATAATATCTCCCTCTCTCCGACTCTTTCACTAAACAGATTAACTTCTTAACTCAAGCTTGAATTTATGTATTTGTCTCTTTGTCTTTTGTTTCTAGGTCAAGTCTTCAACATTTCCCTGTTATGCAATTGTAGAAGCCTCATTAGAGCTTGCTGTTATTACAAAAACTCTTATTTTATATAAAGACAGCCTCTTTTCTCAGCATTGGATGAACTATTTCCATGCAATTCCAGACATGACCATGCAGGAACAGAAAGAGACAAAGTAAGTTAATAAGGTTAGGTTGCACAATGACTTTTTGGTAGGAGATGTACTTTAATAGCAGGGGAAAAATCTTTCACAGCAATTGAACATCCGTGGGATGATTGGAGGCAAGTGAACAGAAATATGAATTCTTTCCCTCTGTTGCTTAGTTCATAATCTCCATATTCCTCATCTGCTCATCTTTTTCATATAGCACTCATGACGCATTCCCAGGGGTGGGGTTGGTGGTCACCTTTACCAATGAAGCATCTCACACATCCTAGCAAGTCAACTTTTTAGTGAGGCACTGTGTATTGTTGACCAAATCTGAATTCGTGGTCATATATTTTGATGGATTTCTTTTAATTCCTTGATGGTAAAAGAATTAACTACACAATTTGATAATTTGAGACTACTTTGACATTAACATGAGGATATCTGTCCCGTGTTAGAATGATGGTTTGTTTTACAGAAAACAAAATTGGCTAACTTGTTATTAAAATTAGAAGAAATAGGATATGGTCTAAAATTAGGAAATAAAAGGAGATATATTTTGTATGGTCTCTGAATATAGTCTCATTAATGATTGTAATTTCGTCAATGCCAACGTCATAGAGGTATTTGTATTTTAATGAAAATGAATGAAGGAATAAATACATAAATAAATACTTGTGCTTTTTCTATATTAATTTTCATGACAAATATTTTCTTCACATTCATTTCTACACTTGTCCAAAACATACAATTTAGTATTCAAAAAAGTATAAATGCATCATTTAAAGTTTTTGCTTCCAGTTTCTAATCTTAGATTTTGTTCTGCAATTTTTGTATCTCCCTATTCTCCCTGATTTTTGCATTCAAGGTAGATTAGAATATGGCATTGCAATGTTCTTTTCATTCCAGGAATTAGGTAAAGTGTCTCAGAGTTATCAGTAAATGGAAAAACCTAGACAATAGTATATTTGACTTTCATGGCCTGAGAACAGATAAAATGGAAGAAAAGGTCACATTTAAGAAATTTATAAAAGAGCTTACCATGAGAATTCTTTGTGCTGGTAACTGAATTTTTAAAATTACATTATTTGCGTGAGATCCATGCTTTTAATGGAAATAAAACTACCTGTGGGATTTAAATGATCTTAGGTAGGATATTTGATTATTATTTTATGATTCATAAGACCTTTAAAAAAGTAAATGTCATTAACTTTAGGAAGGGACAGCAAGAGAAATGTAATCTTTGAGTAAAAGATTACTTACTATGCTTCTCAGAGAACTTAATTTTCTGTAAATTAATATATAAAAAATCATAATTTCACTTGTGTGTCTTGCTAAATTTCCAAAGCATGGCCTGTCAAATGAATGAGAAGCCAAATAGCTATGTAATTGATCGAAGGTTAATAGGTCTAATATACACACTGAAACAAACATGTTTTATGGCCAATAAAGATTTTCAGTTCTGAGTATTTACTTCATTGGAAATACCATTAACTTTTTTCATTTTTCATCAATTCCGTTCTTCATTTAGCCAATATTTATAGTGTTTTTACCATGCAACTGACACTGTGCTAGGTACAGAGATGCATTAAGGAGAAGAAAAGCATTTGAAGAAATCTGGAACTCTGCCACTCAAATATATTAATGAAGCAGGGAAGATACACAGCTCTTTGTGAGGTATAACAGGGGATCTGGTTTTCTTGAGTATGTGAAGATTTAGGTTAGTCCTGAAGGGTGAAGTAGAGCCAAGGAGAGGGTGTACAGAGAGGAGGATGGACACTCATAAGGCCACTCAGACAGAGCAACAGCACATTAACACCAGGTAGGAGTGAATACATCAGACATAAGGCACAAAAGAAGCAGACGTAGGGCTGAAATGTCAAGATGTGATAGAAAGTCTCATGGGTGCAGGTAGAAATGCAACCACTCAAGATCAAGGATTACAAACCATTTCAAAAATTCTGCCCCCCCAAATTCATCTTGTTTATTTCTAGTTACTATTAACATTGTACATGTATACAGATTTTTAATTCTGGCACAAAAAGGACAGAAAAGAAAATGTAAAATTTTGGAAAATAGGGCATTAAATATAGCATGAAATGCTACACAGAGTAAATGAAATGTTTCATCAGTTATATTTTCAACAACATATTCACAATTATTTTCATCTAATAAATAATTTGGTGATTTGAAAGAGGAGAAAATATCTCCATTTCTATGTATAGGAAGCAGAAATACTCATTAATAGTGGATTAAAATACATAGACACATGTTTTTTTAACCTAACAACAAATTTAAAAACAAGCAAACAAATGTAGAAATCATGAAGGGCACAGATCTTCTTATCTTTCTCCTCTGGAACATATCATGTCTTTGCTCCTTGTTATGGCTTGTGTCTAGATGTCCCCCTAAGCCTCAACTGGTCATAAATTGGTCTATTTCAGAGTTGGCTGAATCTAGAGAAGGTGATACTGGGATTAAGGGTGTGTGTTTATTAAATCAGTTCACTAATTGGTTTGGAACCCCCCCTAAGCCTGATAGTATAGATAGAATGATAAAAGAGGCAGAAAGAAGCTGCTAAGATCTCTTGGACTTGCTGCTTTGGTACTTTTGCTGTCTTCTGCTTGCCCTGCCATGCCATGAACCGTTTCTCCTCAGAAATGCCCTCTGCCATGCCACCTGCCTTGGAGCCAACCAACTATGGACTGAAAACTCTACAAACTGTGAGCTAAATAAACTTTTCCTCCATTAATTTTGGGTGTCAAGTGTTTTGTCTCAGCAATGAGAAAAGTAACTGAGATACTCCTCATAGTATGAGATGTCT
>NW_022900913.1:13428497-13462928 GCF_012274545.1 Fukomys damarensis
ACTAATAATAACAGGCATGTTCAAAGCAGGAAAAAAAAAAAAAAAAGAAAGCCCCAAACACTTTCCCAGCAAATCCAAAGTGGTCCTCTCCCTATATCTCATTGACCAAAACAAAATCATATTGTCATTAGCCTTTCCTGGAAGGGAGTCTATGGCTTTTCTCAGATCCTTAGTAGGAAAGAGAAAACAAAGAAAGGAAGAGGTATGCTGCTTGGTTACTTGACTGACAGTGTGTGTGCTTGAAAAGATTGGTTTATGAAAACACATAAGCATATGGAAGCCAAAGGAAGCATACACTATTTTGGACACAACTATCCACTAAGTTTCCATTTCTTCAGATGGGGCTTCATGAATATTCTACAGTGATACTTAGGTTTCCTGTTTTCATTTTTATGATCCTTGAGAGAAACTTAATGTTGGCTCCTATGATGATTATGTTGAATTGTGTAAGTGACAGCATGAGAGCCAATCTTCACATTTGTGTGGCACTTAAATCCCATTGACACCAAGAAGGAGTCTTTGGAGGTCATCAGCTAATGAAATGAGAATAGAAAGTAGAAGCCAAGCGCTGTCATGAAGCACTGTGCAAACAAGGGCTCCACGCATGTTGGGGGAGAAAGTAGTAGGTGCAGAATTAGCAGATGGCACCTTGCAGAATCGGTGTGCCAACTGCTTCAGAACCACGGTGTGGCAGTTAGTATGACGTTCACATTTCAAGCAGATTACATTTCAGTATGTCAAGATGATTCATCATAGCAAATTAATAAAGTTAATTTTAATTTATTGGCTTTATAATTGGGTTTGCATTTAATTTGAGAATGAGTTTTTATTAGCTTATTATGTCTTCTGAGCACAAGACATTACTATCTATTTTTATTTGCATGTATGAGAATAGAGAAGAGGATAATAAAAGTAATGTAAGTCGGCCCTGAATATATGGATCAATATTTTTTTTTCTTGACATTTCTTCTTCTCAAATTCTGGCAACTTTGTATTGAGAGCCCTTTAAATTAATTTCAAAAGCCATTACATTGCCTTTGCCTGCCTCCATGTGAAGGATAATTTAGATATGTACATTTTTGTGCAATTCTACCATTTGCTAGCCCACATTTTATATAAGAAATCTATACAGTCTTCCTGTGTGTGTTTCTGGCAGTTCAGCTATTTAGTCTTTGACAGAGGGGGCCAAAAACATACCCTGGAGGAAAGACAAATGCTACTAGGAATACTGGCTATCCACATGCAGAAAATTGAATATAGATCCATATCTCTTACCCTATACTAACCTAAAATAAAAATGGGTCAAAGATCTCAATGTTAAAACAGAAATACTTCATGTGTCAGAAGAAAAAATAAGTAGAAATCTTGATGAGATAAGTATAGGTAAGGGCTTTCTGAACAGAACCACAACTGGATAAGAAATAACTTCAAGAATCAACAAATGGTATCACATGAAATTAAAGAGCCTCAGTAAAAATGAACCGCCAGAGTGAAGAGACAACATTTAGGATGGGAAAAAACATTGCCAACCATTTCTTGGATAGAGAACTAGTATGTAGACTACAAAAAAAGATAAAATATTCAATCAAAAAATGGCAAACCAAATAAGTTGACTCTTCATAGATGAAGAAATACAAATGGCTAATAAATGCATGAAAAAAATGTTCAAAATCTGTGGCCATTACAGAAATGCAAATTAAAACAACACAAAGATACCGTCTTACTCTAGAAAGAATGGCTATCATCAAGGAAGCAAACAATAGCTAATGCTGGCAAAACCATGGAGAAAAAGGAGCTCTCCTATGTTGTTGTCAGCACGTATGGACCAACTACTTCACTATGGGGATTAGAAGGAAGATTCCTCAAAAACCAAAAGTAGAAGTTCCCCTTAACCCACCTATTCACTTTCCAGGCATCTGCAAGTGTCAAAGACCACGTGACAGCGAGCCGTGCAAACCCGTATTTCTAGCAGCACCACTCATAATAGCTAAATCTTTGAAGTGTCTGTGTGTTCATCAACAGCTGAATGGGTAAAGAAACTGTGGTATTTACCCATAATGAGTTACCGCTGCACCATAAGGAGGCATAAACTGTCATTGTATTAAAATGGATGCAGCAATGTTAAGTGAAATAAATCAAATATGCAAGCTTAAATTTCACGCAATTTTTTCTTATGTGAGAAGCCCAAAGTATAAATAAAGAGCAAAATAAGAGTTAGATAATAGGAAATATGGAGACAGATCCTTTGTAAAGTGGAAGGAGGACGAGCGATGGAGGAAGGAGAGAGAGAGGGGAGAGGAGGAAGATGAAAAAGAATGGAGATGAGTTGTATAGATGGACCAGCTCCCCGCCATGAGTGTAACCATTATGGATTGCAAACGAGTTCTAATACAAAACAATAGTTCAAAAGATATTGGGTCCAGGGATTTCTGACTCCTATCCAATAAAAAACAGGCAGATCGAAAGGCGTGGACATGTCTCAGAGCAGTGTGTACTGGAGTCCTTCACACACTCTACACAAGAATCTGCTTACTAACATTTTAAAGGCAGTAATATTTGATTTTCTCAGGAAAATCAGCATTGCTCAGGCAGAGAAAACTTATTTTGAAAAATTGACAGCTTCTCTGGCATGATAAACTAAAAATGTAATTTAGGATCAAAATGTATAGTTGACATTGTGTAATAGGAAGAAAAGGTCTAACAGCATAGGGGAAGTGGGAGGAGTAGGGGAACGGAAACAAAGGAAAAGAAAAAAATACGAGAAAATGAAAAAATGGAAACAAAGTCTTTGTAAATAGGGAAGGGTGGAGTGGGTGAAGGGAGGGCAGGGGTATGGGGAAAAAATGAGAACCAAGATATATCATGCAAAGGTACAAGATCCCAATGACGAGTGTAACTGTATTGTATACCTAAAGTGTACCAATAAAATATAAAAATTGATAAAGGAGCTTTAATAGAAATCTGAGGAATAAGTGCAAATAGAACCTTTGCTTTTTGCTTGCAGTAGGCAATGGCCCATTTTCATAAAATGCCACTTAAGAGAAGTCTTAGATGTCATGGACATCATGTTGTCTCTTGGAAGCAGGCTTGGGAGACTATCTGCGACCTAAGGCTGTTTTGTAAGCTGGTAGAAATATGAAGACTGGAATCTGGATGCCTGAGAGAAATATTGGTCTTTTTCCATCTACTTTTTGGAAAATGGAATTAACTACCTGGGGATCAAAGCAGGGAGTGCACATGTGTGTCAAAGCTGGTGGTTTATTTTTCTGTACTTCAAGGTCTTACCACTCCTTAACCGAATAGCTCAGCACTGTATTCATAGGTTATGGTAAAAGCTATAAGGACATCAATCTGAGGTGTACATTTAGAAAAACTGATCCTGTGGCACCCACCTATGCTTTATAATTGAGGACACAGTATTAACAAACACAGCTCTTTGCAAAACGTCCGAAGACACTTAACTTTAAAGATACTTAACAAAATCTTTAAAAGTGGTACCACTATTAAAATTTCACCAGGAATTAGTTAACTTAAAAAGGGCAGTCAGCGCACACAGGATGCCGAGCAATGTTCAATGTTTAATTAATTTATTTATTGTTTTTGGTACCGGGGATCGAATTTGGGTCCTTGCGCTTGCGAGGCAGGTGGCTGCACCACTGAGCTACATCCCTGGCTAATGTTCAATCTTTAAAAAAATGGAAGACAGCGTAAATTACAAACGTTTCTGTAAAACGATGGAGGGCTCTCAGAGGTCGGCATGTTTTATATGAAATTCAGGTCTGCACAAGGATAAAAAAGGAACTAGAGTATTATTAAAGAATCTCATGATTTTTTTGGAGGAAATTCGAAGCTTACTTTGAGAAATCCTTCTGGAAATCCATCTGTGCATTTAGCTGGTGTATTTTGACAGTGGTTGCGGTGGTGACCTGTGTTTAGATCCAAAGGCGTATTCATGCTCAGCAATAATTACAAAGTGCCAAATAGTGAACCACATTGGCTATGACCTTAAAAAAAAATACTCCTCAGAAAATTTTCGGTGTTGCATAGTAGGTAATGCAGCTCTAAAATTTAAGATTTGCTAAAAGGTTACCTAATTCTGAGGCCTGCAGTTTCTGAGCAGCTTCCCTCTTTCAAGTGCAACGTGTACCTGTAGGGCCATATTTTCTTCTATCAGATACTGTTGCTAGGGTAACCACCTCCTTTGTACAGGCTTTGGGTAGCTGCTTCTTTTTTGGAAGCGGACTCTGGGATGTTTGCCAGAATTTTAGTTCTCAAATTTTAGACTCTACTGTAGTTTGCTTAACCCTTTCACTGGGCCAAGAAAATATAGTGTGCAAAAGCTTTTTAATTTGTTTTGTTCTCAAAGGGGATGCAGGAACCATCACTAGAAATAGTGCTTTGCCATGACATACTGTGGTTGTAGGAAAGTTGAAGAAGATTTTTTTAATAATTGAAGGGGAGAAAAAATTGATTTTTAAAGAAAAATATTATTGATTTTTTTCAGAATTGTTCAGCGGGGTTATGATTTAAGTCCAGTTCTCTGATTCTAATCCAATAGGGGAGGGGGGAATCAATTCCCACTAATAAAAAGCAATGAAGTTTTAGTACATTCTTTACTGCATCCCACTGAAGCACAGCATGTACCAATATTACAAAAGGAAAGCATAAAAGCTTCCTAACTCAGCATCATCATAATCATCGACAGTCTTATTACTAGACAGTTTTTACATTTTGATGAAAGTACAGTGTAACATCAGTTGTTCATTCTCCTTCTGCCTCTTGAGGTCACATGGAAGAAGCCTAGACTTTTGTCCTTAACACCGCCCCAATACCCACCAAGAGCTGTGCCTGTGGACTTGCAGCGTGGACTTGAATGACTGCTTCCATGTTGGACCTCACCTGGGGGCCCGGGGGTCGCAGAGTGCAGGATGTCCCTTCCCTGGAAGGTCTCTGTCCATTGACAGCACACAGCTGCAGTACTAGAAACTGTTCTTGTGCTGTGGGAGATTCGTCGGACAGCTGGCTTTCACTTCAACACTTTCTGTAGCTCTGGCCCCAATATTTGGAGGACTGTGCTGTGGTCTGAGGCTTTCCCTGCAGAACCCTTCCTTCCTCCTTCCCAGGGGTACTAGAGCTGCATCACTCCCTCCTGTCCGCTCCCTGTTTCTCCTCCATTGCCCTTGCATGTGTCACAGACATTTGCCCAAACAAATCTAATACGTCCAATGCTACCATGGCATCTACTTCTTGGGAACATGAACTGATTCATGAGCTAAGGGTTTTGAAGCTAAATTTTCTGGATTTATCTGTCTTTCTAATTCATATGTAGTACTTTGCCAGTTTTGTCTTCCAGATGCATTCCAACTTCTTGAGGTTCATTGCAGCTGAGGCACACAGGGGAAACAAACATTTTCCAAGATTGTCTGAATAATGCAGAGTTGGGCTGATTCTCAGTGTTTGCACTCTGGGCACGTTTCCTGGTGCCTTTTAGGATGACATTAACATTTTGGGCAGGCACATCACTCTTGATTCATACCGAGCACGTAGTAAACCAAATACAGAGTTTGGATTCAAATAAAAGTGAGGTACTTCAACTTTCTTATTCAAGCCCTTTGGAATTTGAATCCACTAAGACTTTTGCAAATGAACTATTTGTAATAAAATTACTCCTCTCCTGTTGTATGCAAGCAATTAAAATCTACACTTAAGAATTCACATCTGTTTCAAGTTTATTTTATTTGATAAATTTGGGCCATACAGCCTCCCATTACATTAGCTATTTCTGGTACGTCCTGCCACACCGGAATTCTATAAATGTGACAGCAATATTTATATTAGAATTACTGATCAAAAAGAATAGTCACTGAGAAATTGCAAGTAGATTCTCTTCAAATTAAATTAATCATTACCACTGAAAAGTGTTATTAACTTGATCATACATTTACAGACTATTTATTGCCACATATAGCATATTTCTCCATCTTTTCTGTAAGGGATTTTCAAATATAATGCACAAATAACAAAACACACCTGACAGCATTTGTTTTTCCCAGTACTGGGGATGGAAATCAGGACCTTGTGTTTGCAAGGCAGGTGCAGGGCCACTGAGATAAATCCCTGCCCTGCTGAAAGCTTTTTTCAGCATACTTAAAAATACTACTTACACATTAGTGTCATCAGTACAATGACTATAACAAGATATCTTATGATGCGTTTTTACTCTGTTGATGTTTAGTATTATTAATCTCTTCTCAACTTAGAGCAGCCAATCCATATCTGATGTTATTACATAAAGGCAAAAGGAACGGGGTGCTTTGTTAATAACGTGCCTGTTGTGAAGAGCTTAACTTGATACCACTTGGCATGTAAAATTGTTAATGATATTTCTTATTCTGTGTAAAAAATTTAATTGTAAGTTTTTGTGATCTGTTGTTCCAAATGAGGATATTAAAATGTACTTTACTGAGAGACCGCACTCTCCTAAGGCAGTGGCTTCACGAAGTATGGTGTTTGGAGCTGTTTCCTGCAGTGGGTGAGGCCAGCGTTTCCCAGGGTCGAGACCCCGCCCTGCCCGACTGACACAAATTCTCCCCTCTCAGGAGAGGAATTCGCAGCCTAGACACTGAGAACGACTGGCTCAGACCAAGGAAGGGGCAGAATTACCACGTGTGGCCTCGTTTTCCCCTCCTGTCTGAAGACCACACTGAGCTCGCCCTCCTGAGCTGTCCCCAAGCCTGTGACTGCCGCCATCACTATTGCCTTTTAAAGCCTCCTGTTTTTATCTTTCTCTTGCACAGAATCCTAATACCCATCGGAGACCGGCCTCCCAGGACCTGGCGGGATCTGGAGACATCCTGTAGTTGTCCACAGAAAACATTAGTATGAAATTTGATGAACTCCATCAGTTGAAGGCCAATAATTGGAAACAGCTGGATCCTCTTGACAAGAAGGCAGAACAGTGTAGATTTTGTATGGTTCACTTAAAAATCTGCACAAACCCGGGATCCTCTACATAGGCTTTCCCATCTAGTCCTGTTGTTTACAATGTGAAATGGAGCTGATATCGTATTAATATCATTGCAACGATAATGTTCACATAGTAATCATTGGGGATATTGTCTGTAATATGTTTCAGGCATATTTTTAAAGAAAAACCTGTTTTTGTGAATTGGAAAAGTGGGACTGTGGCATGTTGTTGTTAATTAAACTTTAAGTTAAACCATTTTAGTCACTGGAAGGAACTGCCTCCTTTTAAACTAAAGTAAGTGGCATCTTTTGTAAAAATAAATGAATAAGCCGGGGGTGGTGGTGCATGCCTGTAATCCTGGCACTCGGGAGGCTGAGGCAGGAGGATCGCTGTGAGTGTGAGACCAGCTTGGGCTACATTGTGAGCTCCAGGTTGGTCTCAACTACATAGTGAGACCCTGTCTCAAAACAAACAAACAAACAACAACAAAAATACCAAAACCAAAACAAACAAAAAGATAAGTAGTTTATTACAGAAATATTACAGACAAAAAATAAATCTCACTGAGAAGTAATAAGCAAATTTTTAAGTGCAAAGAAAGCATAAATGAGTGTGACTAAGGTGCCCTTAGGAAAAAATTTGTAAACCCTTTCTGTGCCTGTCATTCATCACGGCTCACATAGTTTTGTGAGTGGTCATACAAAATTATGTAGTGATCAGCAATATTCTGTTTCTCATGAATAATCACACAGTATGTTGCTTTTGGATTTCTTGTTTTGCCCTAACCCCCACTGTTAGTAATACAAAGCATTTTTTTTCACACAACTGCAATTCTCTAAGCAAAGTATTAGAAAAGAGAATTCAATTGACATTAAAGCATGTTAAACCAGTGAACTGATTTAGTTATCACACACCCTCAATCCGTATTCACATACCCTAATCCAGCATCACACACCTGTGACTGAATCACCTACCAGAAATCTCCCTCCCAGTGAGTGCCTGAGGCTTTGGGGAAACTTCTAGATTGACGCCGTAATGGTGGCCATGTGATGTAGGGTACAAGCTGTAACGGTGGCCATGGGATGTACCTTCTGGGTTCTGACTTCTTTCACTCAGTGTGATGTTGAGATCCATACAAGTTCTGTGCGAACTGATACTGTTACCTTTCACTTGGGAAAGTAAATGCCTGCGAATGAACAGCATATTTAAAACAATATTTGCATATGAATCATTAATTGAATCAGTTTTTGGTTAATATAAAAATAGTGTCTGAGTTTAAGATACGTGTTTTCACTTCTCTTCAGTAAATGCCTGTTAGTAGGAACACTGCAGTTAAGTATATGTCTTTATAAAATATGACCGATTATTTTCTGAAGTGGCTGGAAGAATTCCATTGCAAATGATCATACAGCTGTGGCGTGGTAACTCAGCACCTTCCTCAGGGCTCAGTTTAGCCAGCCTTTTCACTCAGCCATTCTATGACGTATTTTATCAGAGTTACTTGGAATCTCTCTGATTATTCATAAAATAAAATATTTTTTCACATACCCACTGTTTATTTTATAGATATCCTTTTTTTGAATTGTTTGTTCATATTGCCTGCTCTAGTAGGTTTATTTTTTAAATTGTGGAAGTTCTTTAATTATTATGCATATATACATATATATATATATATAATCTATCTATCTATGAATTTTCTCCTATTCGTTGACTTTTCTTATTATTAAAGGACTCGAGCATCAGAAGGTTTTAATATTTACCAACTATAATTTGTCAATTGTTTTATTCATGCTTTTTATCTTATAAACTTTCATCTCAGTATTGCAAGAATTTTATCTTGTGTTTTCTTTCAGAAATTCTAAAATTTTAGCTTTTATGTTTAGGTATGTGGTTTCTTTCACCCTGAACTTTGGGTACTTTGTATAACATAAGGGTTGACGCTGTCATTTTTTTTTTGCTTTGGGGTATCGAATTCAGGTCCTTGTGTTTGTGAGGCAGGCAACAGAACCACTGAGCTAAATCCCTGACTTGAAGTTGTCATTTTCCCATATCATGTTCAGCAATAGGTACAGAAAACAGTATCCTTTCCCTAGGAAGTTACTAGGTTAAAATTAGTTGGCTATATTTGTATGAATCTATTTCTGTGCTCTAGTCTGCCCCATTAATCTGTAACTCTAGTTTCAAATGAATTCTACACTCTCTAGATACCTGCAGCTACAGAGGGATAATCTTAGTGCAAATTTCGAATTTCATTTTTTTTCCACACAGCCTTTACACTTTTCATCTTGTTTGTTATCTCATATACATTTTAGAGTTGTCTTGTACATTTTTGCATAACGTTTTGGGACTTGGATTTATAGATTTATTATTCTCCACTGAAGATGACTGACGTGGTAGCAATCTTGAGCTTTAAATCCTTAATTATGGTATGCCTCTCTACAAATTTCTTTCTTTCTTTCTTTTGGATTTTGTTCCGGAAATCGAACTCGGGACCTTGCCCTTGTGAGGCAGGTGGTGGTACCACTGGGCTAAATCCCTGGCAACTTACTTCATTTTTAATATCTCTCCATTTGATATATTTTTCAGATCTCCAATTTTGATTTGCTCTAGTTTATATCTTGCATTCTTCATCATTAGGAACATTTTTCTTTTGAAGTTTTTCACCGTAGTAAAAGCTCTTTAAAACTTACTTACCTGTTTCATTTTCTCTATCATTTCTCGGTCAGTTTCCATTTATCGGTTTTTTCTCATGTTTATTTTACATTTTTCTGCTTCTTGTCACGTACAGTACTTTTTGTTGGAAGTTGGGCATCACCAATGTTACACCATTGGGAATTGGAATTTTGTGTTTTTCTCTGAAAGATTGATTTATTTTTGGCAGACAATTAAGTTACTCTAACTCAGACTTATCCTCTTTAAACTCATTTAGTAATTTTTTTGGAGTGGATAGAAATTAGCTTTTGCCACCAGCAAGCTTTAACATAGAACTAGTACACCTTTGTTATTGTGCTGTGACCTCCCTGTAGCTTCTATGCGATGCTCAGGGTACTCAATGAATATTTTGTTTTATCACTGTGACATCCAAACACTTCCAGCCTGGTGTGAGTTTTGGAAATTATTCAGTAACACTTTGCCTCACAATTTCAGTTTCATATATGCAAATCCTAATATCTGTGGAAATGCTTACTTAAGTTCCTGGAGCGTCTTTCTTGTATGGCAACTTTTCCTCTGCTCAGTCTTGAATCTGTGCAGGTATTGGCCTTTACAAATTCCATCTCTGTCCTCCTAAACCAGCGAGACCATTGTGCTGTGCTTCAATTTCTTCTCTGCACATGGTCTGGGAAAGTTGTGAGGTACAAGTCGAGATGACCAATATCTCACCTTATTTCTCTTCTCTGAGACATTTACAGTCTTGGACTGCTTATCTCCATTATCTAAATTCAACTCTTTCATGTTTTTGCATAGTTTCCTTTTCTTTTTTTTAAATGGTGAAATGTTTTCTTCCTTGTCCAGAGAATGGCATCTCTTTATGAAACAGAGTTTGCTTTTATCCTCTTCTTGAATATGCAGGGCCAAAAATAATTTTTCTCTTCTTGAAAAACTAAATTTTCTCATATTCTATTTTTATATTAAGCTGGAATTTAGCTTCCTATTACATTCTCACAGATTATAGATATATCTTAAATCTGTAGAATTTAGTTACATTGTCTAGATCAACTTTTTTTCCCCCAATGGCATGCGTTTGAAATTTAAACATAGGAATTTATTTTCTTCCCCAGAAATGGTTTTGCTAGTTTTGTGTGCAATCTTAGGCACTTTTTGGATATTGTTGGTTTGGCATTTTTTTTCAGCTTTAATTGAGTTCATTGGTACATTTTAAGGATACAGTACAGTTACATTCATTGTTGGGATCTTGTACCTCTACGTGACAGGTCTGGATGGGGAGGGGAGGAAGGAGTGAAGGGAGGGCAGGGGTAAGGGGAAAAAATGAGAAGCAATGTTTTTTCTAAAACACATTGTCCAAGAAGAAAAGCAACGTTCCAGAGCTGGTTGGATGAAATCATGCTTATCGATTTCATCTACATAGAACTGATCTTGCATTATAAAATTGTCACTAATTTTCTTTTAATGTGCACTAACAGACTATCCTGTAGCATCATAGACTCTATAGCTTCAGCAAGATGTCACTTTTAATGCCTGTCTACTTTGGCAATACAAGGTTTTATAGAATCACAAAGTTGAGTCTTAAAAAAAGAAGCCCGTGGCACCACTGAATGTAGCCATGTTATTTCTTCTAGTTAGAATTCTGTCTTCTCTCTTGTCAGTGTCAGCAAGGCTCAAGCTTTACAGGTAAAAATACAGTCTCCTGTTCATGCCTCATTTTTGGATCTATTTTTTACTCAAGTAATTTGTTGGATATTTAATGAACAGATTTTCAGAGACTTTTACATTGATTTTCTCTTTACCTAGACTTTCTTTTCTAGTATTGATTTAAAGCTACATATTACACATTCTTAAGAATCTTCATAAATACTAATTCAACAATCAATAATTTAAACTTTGACATGTATGTAGGTTACTTTGTGTATATTAATGGGATAGGTTCATGGACAGATAGGTTAGATATTTTCTGAGGTCATAATCTTTTACTAACTATCATTTCATTTAACATATTTTATCAAAATTTTTGAAGTACTTGTACATCTAAATACTGATGGGCATAATTTGTCTTTTTAATCACTAATATTTAGTAAAACATTTGGGAGATATTATTAGTGACATAAAGGCTTGTTGAGAAGAAAACTAGTTTTACAAATTAGGTAATTTAATTCCAGAAAAATGAATTGACTTGTCTAATGATAGCAGGACTAAATTTTGATTAATATAACAGAACTGAAATTCCGCATGTGTTTGAAACACCTTGGATTAATTATTTGAGTATTTACTATTTGCATGATTAACAGATAAATTCATGCATTTGCTTTCCTAGAAATCAGTGATTGACAAATGTTTACAAATTTTGTAGCGAATGTCAGTCTCTGGGAGGTAGGAGAGACAGCACAGGGGAAGGAGGCGGGAATTAAAGAAAGCAAATGTGGGGGTGTGTACTGCATTAGCTATTGCTTAGTACCCAACAATGCTTGTGTAGTTTGGCAGGATTCCTGCTGGAGCGTCTACATGATTCACTGAGTTCATAGCAGCCCTTCTGGGGAGAGGAAGGAAGATAATTCATCTACTAGGTTTGGCTCCAAATGGTTTAAGATTCATTCCAGGGGATGACTTCTCTGCTTCTGGACTGACTGTGTGTGACTGCCAACAGGGTCCCAGAATGTCTTAAGTATCTATAAGGATTCACTTGAATCTGCATCACCTCTACCTGAAAAATACCATAGCTCCTACTTGCTTTATGAGATTCGGTGGCCATGGAAATATATCAAGAGGAATATGCTAAAATTTGATGCCGATATTTAAAAGACTACTTTATTATAAGAAGCTTTTGTAATCCTTCTCCTTGGTTTTTTGCTGAAGTTGTCGACTGTTCTTATGTTCTTAAATTTGACAGTTGTCAGTTACCAGTTTCTGCTATTCAAGAAATTAGCACATTAATGATTTATGGTAGATATCTGCGTGGCCAGGAAAAATAATAACACATTAAGACAATAATTAATGAAGGTTTTTTGATTCAAGAGGTAAGCACGGTTAAAATTTTGATATATATGGATTATTCTAGATATCTGTGATGTGTGTGCACACATATGTGTAGGGAAATTTTTCTATATGTACTGCTCTGTAACTTGATACTTAAGCTTGATTAAGTAGCTTGATTAGTAGCTTGATTGCTCTTTCTCTGTCTCTCTCTCTATCCTTGTAGGGAACAGGGAAAGAGGATGTTATTAGAACCTCTGCAGTTAGTCCTACTCTCATTTGAGCCACGATAGTACAAGGCAAATTAATTCATTAGACAGAAATGATACAATGAGACTTAGAGAAGAAGCAGAGCTTTGGGTCTGATCAACGCTGCTCTGGTCAGCAAAGATGAAAGACCCCAAGCTTGCCACACCTTTATTTGGTGCATCAGGAGCAACAAATGTGACAGATGACTCAGAGGGCAGCTGCAGTGAAAACCCTAGAACAATGAGGACCTATGCAGATGAAGACTTTGTTCCCCCCAGGACGTCTTCAGCTGGTGTCATCTTGCCCTGGAGCATCACAGCATCACGAGACCATTGAGCTGTGACAGGAGGCAAAATCGGAGTTATGTCTCGATACACCATAGCTGGCCTGTAGGCAGGAGAACTAGGTCTCATTCATAATTTTAATTGTGAAGTGATTTTTCCCTGAAAATTATATAGAATTTCTTCCTCCCCCTCTCCCTTCCTCACCCCTTTCTCCCCTTCCTTCCTTCCTTCCTCTTCCTTTTGCACAGTCTTCCCTTCTTATAATTATAAACACTAAAACAATGACTATTCTATCTATTTATGTGAGCAAATTTGTATGAGATCACTAAAAGTGGAACTGTTGATTTAAAGGGAAGGAAATTTCAGGCACTGTGAAATGTATTGTAACAGTGGATCACTTTAAGTGGTGAGGAATTTCTGGTCCCTTCCATATTTACCTAGTATCTTGATTTTTGTCAACTGATGAATGAAAAATATCAAACTTTTTATTTACATTTACTTGGATTTTTGAAATTTAAAGTCATAAAAATTTTCCTTTTTACATCTAAATATTCACTTTGTCTTAATTTTATTTTTGAGCATAGCAGGATGTCGTAAAATTTTAAACAGTTACTCTAAGTTGTATATACTGATATTCATTAGCTAGTTGACTTTTTATTCATAGCTTTTTTATAAAGTTTCTATTGAATGCTGGAGTTATAAAAGTCTTTGCTCTTGCTTCTGGGTTTTCAGCTTATCAATCGATACATACTCATTCTTTTATTACATCTAAAGAGCTCTATATAAACAGATAACATTCAATAAGTAAACAATTTTTTTCCAATACATGTAATAAATATTTTCACTTGGTAACTTTTATACAAACTGACATTGGTCTACTATACATTTTTAAAAGGCATTTTACTGGTTTGGCATGTGGTATGGAAATTCTAAGAGAAGCTTTTAAGGCAATGAACCA
Organism: Fukomys damarensis; assembly: GCF_012274545.1. Classification (NCBI taxonomy): domain Eukaryota; kingdom Metazoa; phylum Chordata; class Mammalia; order Rodentia; family Bathyergidae; genus Fukomys; species Fukomys damarensis. Next base: position 13,442,602 of record NW_022900913.1, read on the forward strand.
CAGATTTAAGTTCATGGAATTTGTGGTGAGTTTTATATCTATTTACGTACATTTTCCCCCCGTTAATTAAGACAATGGCAGCACACTCTGGGACCACCAGCTATTCTCCCTCCTTCTTTCTGAACCCTAAGCATTGTGTTTAATTAAAAAAAACAAAAACAAGCCAACATGTATCGATAGAACTGAATTCATAAAATAAATTCAAATGTGCTTTCAAAAGTCTTGAAGACCCTGTAAATTTTATGTATTTAAATTTGAAACTGTTTCAAAACCATGTTCATTCCACACTTAATTTACAACTGGAATATAGTTTTAACTTCGCACACTGTCTCAAAGGAAACTCTACTAAAAAGACATTTTTCAGAAATTTAAGTAAATCTAAGTCAGTAATGATGTGGGATTTATGACAGTCTAAATTAATAATAGAAAACCTTAATGCCATAACATTACATAACATACATAACATGACATACTCATTCTTATATGCAATTATATGATTTCTTTTTTGTCACTTCATAGGAAATTTACTTATGCATTTAATTCTTTGTCTATTTTAGGCACTGTGCGAGGACTTGGGTCTCCACATGTAACAAGAAAGAAGAGTCATAGAACTTGGGGAAGGGAACAGGTCATACCAAGCAAACAAAGAGAAAAATGAAGTTTCAAATTGTGGTAAGTTTCAAAAAATAAGTCAGACGGAATGTCACAAGACTGTTGCATTTGGGTGTTCGTGGAACAGCTGATGAGCAGCCTCATTCCATGTACAACTGTCATTACATTATGTAATAAAACTCAATATAGTCACAGTTTCCAAGGACGAAGATGGGGACATCTTGGGATGCTTGGTAATGTGTTAACCCCAGGAGAGAAAGGTATTACAGTGCGCGCGCGCGCGCGCGTGTGTGTGCGTGTGTGTGTGTAAGAGAGAGAGAGAGACACAGGAATGAGCTGGGGATGGGGGATATGGTCTTGTCTTACTATGGGAGAGAATTTGTATTGAAGCACATGGTAACCATGGGATGCCATGGTTTGAGGTAGATGTTTAAGCGACTACCGTAAACAGTGTTGTTTGTTTATGCCATCGAATAATGATTCACTATTTTTTGTCAACATTACAAAAAGAGAGAGAAAATATTTACAAAACCCACAATAGAAAAATTGAATAAGCTCATATTGAATTTATGGAAAAATTTTGTCAGGTGATATCTTTACAAAATGTAGTGCGTTTTTTGGGTTTTTTTTTTGGTGTAAGATCTGTCTTATCATTTACTCAATATTTGAGTGTGTGTGTGTGTGTGTGTGTGTGTCTTTAAATTTATATTTTTTAGCACCAAGTATGGTGGCACATGCCTGTAATTCCAGAAGCTGGGAGGCTGAGCTAGTAGGATTGTCCTGAGTTTGAGGCTACCCTGGACTAGTGAGTTTAAGGACAACCTGAACTACTTCATGAGGCAAAACAAACAAATAAACAAAACAAAATGACAGCCAAAAAAAAAAACCACAACCAAAAACAAAGAAATAAATTTATATTTTTAATAAACATTTTGTCTTGGAATTGTGAATTTCATGTGAACTATAGCTTGATATTGTATAGAATTTTAAGTATATTTTAATGTGCTGTATTATTTTTAGTTAAATGCATTATTTTTGTATGTTTTTAAGCAAAGATATCTGACAGCTAGTAATCTACTTGATCTCAAATTTTTGAGTTAATAGTTTTCATCCTTCCAATTAGATAATTTTCATATGATATTTACTTTTCAATTTCAGTAATTGTATAGGTGCATCAGTTGGTGCTTACTAGAGGAATAGATTTAATGCAAGATGCACAAATATATAAGAAATCACAAGGTTGGCTTCTAGTGGCTGCCTGAAGAGCCAGATGTGGACTAGCACAATAGGGCTGTCTCTTTACTAGGGACCCAAAGGACCCAGTTGAAGGCCTGGAGCTCACTACAGTGTCCCGTGCCAGTCCCCATCAGGAAGCAGAGGGTTTGTGCTCAAAGGCTGAAGGGTTTGTGCTGGAAACCCAGAGATGATGTCCAGGGTGCAGATGAAGATTGGGGGTCCTCTGAGTCAACAGAAGAGCGCTGTCTTCATTTCCCATTTATTCCATTTTGGAACAACTCCCCCTAGTGGGGGGGACTTCTGCATGCAGAGGTGTGCTGAGCCAATTTAGTTGAGTGTTTCTTATAGTCAGTTAACTAGCACAATAGGTAATCTCCCTCTCTCTCTCTCTCTCTCATTTATTTATTAACAAATAGCAGGAAACAAAAGTAAAATTCACTAAGTGACTTAGTTCAGCTTTTATAATTTTAATTTAGCTTTTATAATTTTCTCCATTGATGTGTAATGTAATGAATTACATAATTACATTTCCTTAATATTGGACTATGTTTATATTCCTGAAACAAATGAATACTACTTTTCTGATGCATCATTCTTTTAATTGTGTTGTAATTTATGAGCTACTACTTTCCTTTGGGAGATCAGTAGATCATTTATATGCCTATGTGATACTTATATTTCATGATTTTTATGCCATCCTTGTTGGATATTAGAGTTATGGTAGCTTTATCAAAAACCTTTGAAGAGTCTCCTATTTTCATGCTCTGGAGCAAAAACAAACAAATGAAACATTTGAGCCTTTGCTGAGATTTACCAATAAAGTCTTACGAGTCTCTGCTTTTTTAATTGGTCTTGTTAGTTTTTCCAAATCTTTTATGAGATTTATGATTTATATTTTCTAAGAAAATATAATGTTATGCATTATTTCTGTATGTTTTCTTCCTCCTTTCTTTACTTCCTTTTCTTTTTTCTTTTTTTGTGTTTCCAAGGCATCAAACTCAGAATCTTGTGCTTACCAGACACACACACCGCCACTGAGTTACATCCCCGCCCCTCCTTCCTTTTCGGGGGTGGTGGTGGAACTGGGGATTAAATACACAGCCTTTGAACTGAACTACATCCCCTGACTATTTCTTCATGCATTCATTCACTCTTTTGCTCGTTTATGTTTTATTTTGAGACAGAGTCGCACTGAATCATGAAGTTGCCCAGGCTGGGCTCAGACTTCCATTTCCCTTGCCTCAAGGTTTCCCTGTTGTGGATACATGTTTTTTCTTTTTAACTCTCATTTCTTTATTCTTGGGAATATTTCCAAAGTATTTTTTTATTGGTATTTTTAAAAGCAGCTTGCTTTCATTAGCTTCCTTATTAAATTATTAATTGCTGTTCTAGTTTTATTGTTGCCGTTATAATTTTCTTGGAGAGAAGTTTGACTACACAGCACATGTGCATGAATTGTTTCTTGAACCTCGTTCCTTAGATGGAATGTCTTAAAGTTTCAGTGCTTATAATTTTCAATTCCTTTGATTCTTTGTTGATTCAATTGTTGTATTATCTTGCCCGTGATTTATGCATGCCATATGTTCATAGTTTCCCCTGAGAATATTAACATGCTTTTAAATTTTTTGCATTAGCCCTGCTTCATTAAAGAGATCGCTCTCACTGTCTTTATTTGAGTTTCCTTTCTGGAAGCCGAGCGTTCCCTGGATGACATCCGTTGACAGCAGTGCCAGTCTGGGGACGGATGATGTGATCTGGGAATGTGACTGGTGCTGACTCCCCCAGTGTAGGACTGCTCCAAGGATCCAAGAAACTTTGGCAGATTGGCACTGCTACAGGCAGAGAGAGAGTTTTGGCCCTACCAACACTTTGTTTTTTGTTTGTTTTTTCAATGCTGATATTCTTTTTCCTAAGGGGAAGCTATACACTGATCCTCTGAGGGAACATTCCTTTCCTTGCTATAATATGGAATTGTCAAAGTTGTTTGATTTATTCCCCAGTGTCTACTTTGTAAACCAATCAAAGTTCAGTCCTCTGGGGGAGAGGTATTAGCATTACCTGTCTCTAGCCTGAATTTTAGTTTGCAGTAGTAAGAGTGTCAGGAAAGATACGTTGCAGAAATTAAAGTTTCTGAAGATTTCATTGCTGTGCTGTCATTGTATGCTGCATGTAAATGGGGGCTGAAAGGTTGCTGAGAATTATTCATTTTTCCCCTGGAATTCTAGCACCAATAATTAAAGTCTGCTTTAGCAAAACTGTGATTCTGCATAAGAAGCCAGATTTCAGCAAGATACAGTCAGTTGTTATGTGTGTCTGGGAATGGGGCGGTTTGTAAAGTTATTCTGCAAACTCCTTGCAAAGCCTCCCTGTGGCTTCCTCTTTCAACCCTGACTTGTGTTTTATTTTGTTAATAATATTACTTCAGAGAGGAAAATGGATACATAATAAGGATAGACTCCTAAGTGAAATACATAAGCACACAGGTGTAAATACAGAATAGTTTCTCTGGTGTGAAAAACTGTAATGGTACATAAGATCCTAATGGTATAATTGACAATGTGAAATAGGAAGAGAAGGGCTAAAGGTGTAGGGGAAATGGGAAGGGTAGGGGAAAGGTAATAAAGGGAAAGGAAAAAATGAGAAAATGAAAAAATGGAAATAAAGTATTTGTAAATAGGGAGGAGAGGAGGGGGTGAAGGGAGGGCAGGGACAAGGGGAAAGAATGAGAATCAAGACCTGTCATGTAAAGGTACAAAATCCCACTGGTGAATGTAACTGTACTGTATACCTAAAATGTACCAATAAACACAATGAGGAAAAAAATATTACTTCAATCTTCAAGAAACTTTCCTCTGCTTGAGTGTAGGAATGAGGTATGCTCATGGCATCCTTCTCAAGAAATTCTTCAGTTTCTGGTCCACCGATTTGCATTTCTCAGGATAATGCTTTATAACTCCTTATTGTTCTTATCTGAAGTTTTGGTTGGTCATTAAAAATACTATTTAGGAAAGAAGAACATACTTAGATCAATTTCATGACATCATGGAATAGGAAAGTGAGATTGACCTAATTCCGTTATTGATCTAAATTTTGAAGATGTGTTCCTTTCTCCAGTGATTTCTTTCCGAGGTATTCTAAGCTCTGCATTGTTAGCCATGCATTAGCCATACTTTTAATTTTTACTATAAGGTTAATGCCAAAGATGTCCACCATCTGCAGGTCCAGAGTGATGGGCAATGGTTTGTTAGTTTTTCCCTGAAATAAGTGAGGTTAGCATCCTGTTTATTCTGAAGGTTTTGTTCTTTTCAGTCTCTGTAAATAGAAGTATATGTTAGTACGTAAGTACATTCTCTATTTTTCAAAGTTATACATCACCTTAAAGCACACGAGACCTAGCATCTAGTTCCTCCGAAACCTAATGTGGATTGCTTCCATTATTTTCAAAGTCGGTTCCATTTTTGTGTCCACCTGATTACAGTTTGGTTTGAGTGAAGTCTCATTTTACTATATTTTAGAGATATTACAAGTGAGGAACATAAAGTTTATTCTCCAGATAACTAGTGAGAAAATACCAGAACCCAAATGGTCTCTTTTTAATACAGTTGGGCTTCTTTTACACAGAGCTGTTTCTCTAAATCTAGAAGTGTAGGGAAATGTAGCCTGCACGTGTTTTATGAAGTATCTAATATGTGTTGCATACCAGCGTAGCTAGGAGAGATGGGCAAAGGTAAATAAAGCGTGATTCTGAAGTTTGCAATTATCCAGTTGGAGGAGAGGCAATGAGGCTTTGAAATTATATCAGTGCGCTCATTGACAGGGGCAATAACCATTCTGAACAACCACCACAAGACTAGAAAGATCCATGGGCTTTCATCGTCAGAATAGCATCCTTATGATGTAATGGAATAGGGGTTGGCTCAGGCTGGCTTGCTTATAAATGTCTCCTGGAGCATCCTGGAGAACTGTTCTCTGTGGAAGCTGTTGCTTGTGTCACTGCGGATGCTTCCCGGGGTCCGGATGGCTGGTCTGCTGGACTCTCTGGCCATGGCATCTGGCATGTGTCCATTTGGCTCCGGATTCCCTTGACCCATGGCTGCCCTGCCTACTCCTGTGACCCCGGTCTCTACAGGAATGAAACCTGCTGCTTCTTTGCTGCCTTTCGGTACGGACTCTGCAAATTCCCGATCTAAATTCTGCACAGCTGGCCAGTAAGTGCCAATGCGGACATAGGTAGGGAAAGCAAATAAAGGGAGGTTGCGTGACCAGCCAAACAACTCTTGCCAAATTCAGCTCAGGCAGAAGCATTCACTTTGATATGAGTTAGGTGTATGGAAAATGAACCTTTTGATCAGAGTATTTAATTTTGTATTTCTAAAATTTAGTATGGTACACACCATAAAAGTGTCTTAGTTGTGCCCTTTTGAAGAGTCATTATTACCCATTGCACTGAGTAGACAGATAAAATACCATTTATAGCTCAGATATCTCTTGTTGAAAAGATAACTGAAAAATTAAGGAAACAAGTGGTGTCATTCTGGATATACGACGATCTACAACAGTGAGGTAATTTTAATATCTAAACTTTTCTTGTAACCGGATACTTCAAAACAAAATTCAAAATCTTAGTGGACACAATGAGCTCCCTGTTATTAAAGCCTCTGAGTTAGAACCAAGTTTGTTGTTCTCTGCCTCCCTTCCCTTCCTCCTCCTTCTCCTCCTCCTCATCTTCCTCATCCTCTTCCCCACCTTCTCCTCCTTCTCCTCCTCCTCCTTTCTTCTTCCCCCATCATTAAATATATCCATGGTGGACAGCAGTGAAAAGAACCTTGATTTCCAAAACAGAATAATTCTAATCAACATCTCAGGAAAAGTGCTTCATGCAAAACAATATTTCTAAAAATGTAGAATATTTGGTAGTTTCTGGAAGACAGTTGTGAGCACTACTTTGGAGAAATTCTTTTCCTTTAAATAAAGACATTTCTGTTAAAAACATTGATCAGCCATCAGAAACAAAACACTCCAGAAAAAGGTCATTTTATTAATGTTCTTTATGTTTACTTGTACTTTTTAAAAGTTTTTACACCTTTCATTATGGCTTGAATGTGCATTTCTCTAATCTCTAATGATATTAAACATCTCTCAGTGTTCTCATTTGTCACCTGGATCTTTTCTCCGATGTTTACTCAAATATTTTGCCTGAGGTTTATTTGGCTGTGTTCTTAGCATTGAGTCATAACAGTTCTTTATATAATCTGCATATACCTCCTTTAACAGATGTGTGTTTCAAAAACATTTTCTTTTTGTCTATGGTTTCCTTTTTCATTCCCTTAAAAGGCTTTCTCAAAGAGCCAAAGATTTGTATTTTATTGATTCCAATTTAAATTATTTTTATAGTTGGCACTCCTTCATTGTCTAGGAGGTATTTGTCTAAACTACAGTTTTAAAGACTTTTTTTCTATTTCATCTTCCAGTAATTTTAGCATTTTATGTTTTAGAATTAGGTTTGAAAAAAATTTCCATCATTGTAGAAAACAATTTGACATTTTTAGATGAGTCAGATATGTCTTCAGTATATGAAACAATGACCCTATTTCCAAGTATTTATTGAAAAGCAATGAAAACATGTCTCTATTCATAATGCTTAAAATTTGAAATTTTAGGCAAATACTAGTCAAATGACAAAGTTATGGTGTATACAGATAGCACTGTTACTGGGAAAAACCCTCCCACACGTATAGTAATGTGGTTTCAGGTCAAAATCATTCTGCTAGCAGAAAAAGATAAGCACACAAAGGCTACATGATACATTTTTTTCCCATTTAAATGATATTTTTAAAAAATTGTAGGCACAGAAACCAGATTGTCAGTTACCAGGGCCTCAGGGGAAAGAAACTATTTGAAAAAGATACACAGGAGGGGAGGAGGGGATGAAGGGAGGGCAGGGACAAGGGGAAAAAATGAGAGTCAAGACCTGTCATGTAAAGGTACAAAATCCCACTGGTGAATGTAACTGTGTTGTATACCTAGATTGTACCAATAAACTCAATTTAAAAAAAAAAAAAGATACACAGGAACTTTTTGGGGAAATGGAAACTTTTTGATAGTGTTGTTAGTAATATGATTTTCTATGTTCCTCAAAGCATACTGAAGTGTATGCAGTAAACTTTTCTACGTCATTATACCTGTTGAAACCCGAATAACTATAATTCCTTTTAAAAGTTTCAAGCTTTTAGAAAATTATTTTCAAAATATTTTGAATCTTTTTATAAATTCTCCTCCATCCATTCCTTCGCTCTAAGAACTATGTTAGAAGGTAAGAGAGCCCAGCAACGAATGTTCAGCTTTCACAGAGGTGTTAATAGGCTATCATAGAAGTTTTTTCCATCTTTATTAACAGGATCTCAGTGTTTCAGTCTTCTATCAACTTGTATCAGACACATATTAACCTGTTGTTCTTTAATATTTGTAAAAGATTACCTATTCAATCATTGCTGCTTGTGTTACCTTTGAATTAAATGTAGCTATTTCTTTTCCCTTTCCACTCAGTATCTTAGTTTAGGCTTTCATACAATTCACCTCGGATCAATGCATTTGGATTTTCATTGCTTTTCCAACCTGTAGCTTCCAGTGCTTCTAATTTATATTGAACATATCATGCAATATATCCTAAAATTCAGATTTCACCAAATTGCCTAACATGTCATGATTACTTTCACTTTTATTTAAATGTTTTTGATAATATGATTCAGATGAGATGAAATGTTCTATAGTAAAGCAGGCACTAAAGTGTTTGTTTTATTATTTAAATTCTCCCAACTGAACATACTCTCCAGTCTCTCCCTACAGAGTCTTCCACACATTAGGATGCTCTCTTAATGACTTTATTTTGAGGAAGAAAACGTATTTTGTGAAATTATTTCAGCCTGAGATGAGGTTGGTAAATGCTTGCTTGGATTTCACATTACTCTCTTCGTAGAGTAAAAAATAGATGCTAGGAAATTTGACATGGATTTAGTGATAGGTGTAGTCTCATAATTATAAGACTATGCACTATAAGTAAACTTTTACCAATGTTTTCATGATTTTATAAATAAGAAGATACTGACTGTTATACCTTGTTTATATTGATCAGAACACTTCTCCCATCCTTGCTTGCATTTTGCAATTGAGATCGATCTGTCTATTATGTGTCTAAGTTGCCGTTATTAGTAGAATAGAACATGATGCATGTATTGCCACTTGAGTTTTCTTGATTTTTAATGAAACTCAATTCACTTTATCTATCCATGTTTAATTCTTCAACTTCTAAGAGAAATTAAAAGCAGTCTTACTCTAGGACTCAACAATGATTGGATGAGAAATCTAATTCAGGATATTATCATAAAGATTGGATGGTTTATAAACAACAGAAATGTTTATCTCCCACTTCTGGAGGTTGGAAGTCTGGGACCAGCATAGGTCTGGTGAGAGCAAACTGCCAATTTCTCTTTGTATATTCACATGGTAGAAAGAGTGCTAGAGAGCTCTCTTGAGTTTCCTTTATAGACACTGATGTAGGGCTTCAAACCCATGATATAATTATCTTCCAAAGATTCCAACTCTTAGTAACATCATTGTTTAGTGGGCTAGGATTCCACATTATGGTGCTGTTTTTTGTTTTTTTTTTTGGTACCGGGGATCAAACTCCTGTTCTTGTGCTGACAGCAGCACCACTGAGCTAAATTCCCGGCCTTCCACATTATGAATTTTGAAGGGATATAGGCATTCAATATATAAGAGTTGGGTTTATGAACCCATGAAACCCAGAAATATTTGGGAATATCCATTTTTGCATAACTATCCCTTATTATTAATTTAGTAAAATTTCTTCATTGGAAAAATTTGCCCTGGATCTGTTATCAACTTTCCCTGGGCATTGACTGGTGCCCTTCAAGTGGAGAGGGCAGCCCTTGAAGGTGTACACATTCTTTTCAGGCTTTAACACAGTTTGCTTACCTGTTGTTTATAATAACAACAGGTAAGTAAACAAGAGGATGTGCTCGATAGGCACCGTGTTCTCCTTTATTTAATTACAGTATAAATGTTTTATTATATACAATTGGCCTAAATGATGGGTCCGTGTTTATTGTGGTTTGGGTTAGAAAGACGAAACCAGAATGTTGACTATTTTTCCTCTCTGCTGTGGAAGAGCTTGTGAGAAGCAGAAACCTAACCCCAGTGTTTGCAAATGTTCATGAAAATGAGGATGAGTTGGCATATTTGGTGCTTTTAATAACACTAATAATTGGGTCGTTGCTGTATATTTCTCCTGTGAGCAGAGTGCAGCTGGGGATGATTCTGTGACTCTGTGGTAATAAACACATCAGTAAGTAGCCTAGCAATCAGAAATAGGTGCTACCAATTAATTTTGTGACCAGAGAGACATCTGGGGAGACTGTGGTTACAGTAACAGTGTTAGCTTCCCAGAGAGGCTGTGGGGGGAAAAGCCGGGACAGATGGGCTGTTTCGTTCTCTACCTCTTAGGCCTAGAGTGATCATTTTCCCTTTCAAGCTCAAGTATTGTACTATCACTGCCCTTTCATAACTAAATATCTCTATTCTAACTTAGATTTGCATTCATAAAAGGGTGATGCTCCCTCAGCGACAGTGACGTTCGTCTCGTTTGTACATCTGAACTTCTCAGACTTGAGAAGGACGGCTCAGTCCTCTACCCGGGTAGTGATCATGCAGTACCCAGGCCTAAAACCACACTTCTTCGAGGGAACCTCTGTATATACAGAACAAACAGAGCACACAGAAGGCTCCGATTTTATCATTTATAGATTACCATTTATCGAGAGCCCCGTATATCTATTAAGGATTGCCCTAGAATTCTTAAGATCGAAACTTAGGTACCATCTTGCAGAAAATTCCAGGAAAAAGGCTTCTGTGCTACTCCAATTGCATATGAGAGGTAATATTTCCAAAAGCTTCTGTTCCCATTTAATACCCAACCTTCTTTGACAAATTGATGGCTAGAAGACTTCTTGGAGGAGAGGATCCTCATAACTTCAAGCCCTTCCAAGATTAACTGAACAAAACGTCTCCTTCCACGTATACTCACAGACTTTTAGCCCCAGGAGGTAGAGTACAGCTGTTATTAATTTAACAAAAACCTCTATGGATGTGTGTATGCGTATGTGTTGTGCTGCTTAACAAATTAAAAGTAAACATGTTCTTACTCTGGCAGTTTTTGAGAAATGGAGCCAACTCGAGGAAATGAAGGAATAGAGAGAGAAAGGGGACGAGGCATAGGTTAGGAAAGTGATCCTCTGCAGGGCCAATATTTTTTTTTTTTTTTAACAATGGATGTGCAGTAGCCAATTTTGCGTTTTAAATTTTGTTAGGCTTTTATGTAACATCCCGCTGTTGCCCACTGAGTCTTCAATAAAAGCCTATTCAAAAATGCTTGCTGTGAGTGGTGTTTGCAGGAACACCACCAAGATTTAAAATATCTTTGCTGACTCTGGGTCAACATAGGGAAGGCACAGTTGTTAGAGGAAAGATTAAAAATGAGTTGGGAAATTAGGACAGAGAAAGCTGAGTGCTTGAAGCCCAGATGCAGCAATTAGGAGGAATTTAAGCCCCATGCAATTCCTGTTATTGACTCTGAGTCATTTTACTTCTATATTAGATAGAAGATTTGGAGGTAACTACGTGAACTGAGATAGAAAAAGCCAGGAAGAAACCATAACCATAGATTTACAGAGCCTTCTCTCTGATTCACTAAAGAAATATGATGCAATGACATCAGCAAGGAGGCAAAGTAGGAGATCTCAAGGTTTAGCCCTCTTCCCCCCCACATTCCTATTAGGCAGCAATCTGTGGGCTAAAATAGCTCAGAGGGAGCTCAGGAGTCTCATTAAAATATTGCACCAGTAGAACTTCAAAAAATAAAGAATATCTCCATAAAAAACTTAAGAAGAATAGTTTTATTTCCCTTGCATCATTTCTCCTTCAGGACAGCACAAGTTCACCCAAGAGGGAACTCTTTGGCCCCTAAATTTCCCTCATGGGTGAAAACAGAAAGCGAGTGAGTGTCAGCCCAGCTGCCCTGGCTTTCCAAGAACTGCTCATGCTTTGACTTTGCCACACCCAGATTTCTGGGGAGATCATCCCAAAGGAGATCCGGCCATGGGTAGGAATAAAGATGTGGAGGACACATCAGTATCAGTCACTTGGTAGGTGACAACATCGTCCCCAGTGCCTGCTGCATAGCGGCCCTACAGTGCCTCAGACTCCAGCGTGAGCACCACAGCAGGTCCTCCTATGCCTGGGTCCTGGAGTAGTGGTCACCTCATGTGTGCCTGAACTCCGGGCCCTGGCTCTGTCACCATTCTGCACAACCCGCACAAATTACAGCACCACCTTGAGCGTTAGTGCACCAGAGGGGCCAGGATGGGTCCCCTTAACACCACTCCTTTCTGTGGGTAAAATAGAGTATGAATACCCATTAGCTCTGCATCTCTGTGCCATCACAGATATTTTATATTACTGTAGATTAGTATGAATCTTTTAGACTTGTACATGGTATCATATACTACATCCTTAGTTTTTTGTGGTACTATTTTTCCCTTAGCACAATAACTTCAGAATTCATCCATGTTGCATGTACCAAATATTTCTCTTCATAATTGAGTGGGAGCTTATTGTATGCTCGTCTCATAATTTATTAATGCATTCAATGGCAAGTGGTTATTCAGGTTGTTTTGGTTTTAGGTGATGATTGATGAGGTTGCTATAAACATTTATGTTTAAGTCTTTTTATGGTGTATGAGCGTATATATCTATTCCTCCAACATAAAGGCATAAGGGTCAAGTGACCAGGTCATGGTATGCACGTTTAACTCTGTTAGAAAGTGAAAAAGGTTCTTTTAAAGGCCTTATGCTTTCACATTCTCAGCTGCAAAACATGAGCATTTTACTTGCTTTATATCCTTGTCAGCCAGTTTTCTTTTAGCCATCTAAATAGGTGAGCAGTAGTATTTATTGTGGATTTAATTTGTACTCTACATAATTGTTCACTTTTGCCAGAACCTTTTAAAATAGTTGCAACACAATTATAACTCTTTTACTATTTTTGCTTACTAACTCTGTTAATATTATCATTTCTGTATTCATTTCAATTTATTTATTTTCCTCCAAGTAATGGCTCAAGTTTGCTTCTTCCTTCTATGCCTAGGAATCTGTGATTGGAGGTGAGACATCGTTCTTTTCTTTCCTGAATACTGGGTGTGTTATGGTCCTATCCATAGTCGAAGACCTTGTCCTGGGCAATATTTAAAGTACTTGAAAGGGGTTGATCGCTTTGAGTTTTGTATTACAAACTTGGTGGGTTAAACCATAGCAGCACTGAGTCTATTACTGATCATCCTCACCAAGGAGTGACTGCTCCAGTGTCCCTTGAAATATGTGTCAACCTCAGTGGCAGAGAAGGTAGCTTTGGCAAAGCTTGAATGTCCACTTGGAAGTGAACAGGGGATTGGAAAACCTGGAATAAAGAGCCCCCCAAAAGCCAGAGTAGCATCTGGAGAGGTTGAGATTAGATGAAGCTTTTATTTTTTAAAATTTTTATTGGTACACGTTTGCAAAACATAATGAACAAATTCATTCATAACCTTAGTTATTTTTATTTCTTATTCATTTCCCCTTGCCTCCTCTTTCCCTCTATTCCTTGATCTCCTCTCTATCTGCAGTAGCTTTTTAAAGACCAAAAGAAGTCCATATAATCAGTTTTGAGACAAAGGGTACTGGTCTAAGAAACTTATTGCAGGAGTTGATATTAGTCCATTGGTGGAGATAGCCATTGCTAACGTGCAACTTGTCTGAACTTTTGCAGTCTTGGAGATTCCATGGAATAAAACTAGTTACAGAAATACGTGAAGCCATGCCAGAAATGAGTGAAGCATGTAAGCAAGTAGGGTTTGATATGCATGTAGGACATGTGCTGATTTCTTGTATTTGTAGAATGTCCTTGTGGTAGCTCTTATCTCAGACACATGAGCCAAAGTCACCCTCCTGCATGATCTCCTAGCTCTATTTTGTGCATGACAGGATCAACTGTAGGATTTTCCATGTTGGTATCTGGAAACAGAAATTATTCCTAAATTTTTATGAGCTCCAAAGATTATTTATTTCTGTGTTCTTAAGTGCTCTGTCATGTATTTGGAGAAATTTTGTCATCTACATTTTCTAATCAATACTCAGAGCATGAGAAGGGAAGCTCTGCAGATCTCTCTAACGCTCTGGGCAGCCCATTTCTTTCTCTTTTTTTAATTGAATTTATTGGTACGTTTTAGGTACACAGTACAGTTACATTCCTTACTGGGATCTTGTACCTCTACATGACAGGTCTTGGTTCTCATTTTTTCCCCTTGTCCCTGCCCTCCCTTCACTTGCTTCTCCCCTCCCCATTTACAAACACTTTATTTCCATTTTTGCATTTTCTCATATTTTTTTCTTTTCCCTTATTACCTTTCCCCTATCCTTCCCATTTTCCCTACACCTTTAGCTCTTTCCTTCCTATTTCACATGGTCATTAGGTCATTAGGATCTTATATACTATTATAGTTTTTCAGACCAGAGAAACTATTAGGTATTTACACATGTGTGACTTATTTATTTCACTTAGGAGTATATCCTCAATATGTATCCATTTTCCTAAGAATGAATCTAATTTCTCATTCTTTACGGATGAGCAGTATTCCATTTTATAGAAAAACCACATCTTCTTTATCCAGTTTCCAACTGATGGGCAAATGGGCTGTTTCCAAGTTTTAGCTATTACAAACTTTGCCGCTATAAACATAGGTGCACATATATCACTGTGGTATGATTCTTTTAATTCTTTTGGAAAGATACCCATGAGAGGGATAGCTGAGTCAAATGGAACCTCCTGTCCCAGATCTTTGAGATATCTCCATATTTATTTCCATAGTGGTTGCATCAGTCTGCACTCCCATCAACAATGGAGAAGGGTTCCTTTCTCCCCACAAACCTGCCAACATTTGTTATTGTGTGATTTCTTGATAGCAGCCATTCTTTGTGGGGTGAGATGGAATCTCAGTGTTGTTTTCATCTGCATCTCTCAAATGACCAGTGATGTGGAACATTTTTTCATATATTTACTTGCTGCTTTTACTTGTCTGAGAAATGTCTGTTCATTTCAGATGCCCATTTTTTAATTGGGTCTTTATATTTGGGGGGGCTGATTGTTTTGAGTTCTTTGTATATTCTAGATAATAGTCCTTTGTCTGAGGAGCAGCTGGTAAAAAATTTTTCCCACATTGTAGGTTGTCTCTTAGTTCTGTTGATGGTTTCTTTTTCAGTGCAGAAGCTTTTTAATAAGATGAGATCCCAGTTGTTGATTCTTTCTTCTAGTTCCCATGCTACTGAGGATTTGTTCATAAAGTCTTTTCCTATGCCTATGTTTTCCAGAGTTTTGCCTAACTTATCTTCCAGCAAATTTAGTATTTTTGATTAATCCATTTTGATTTTAACTCAGTGCATGGTGAAAGATAAGGGTCTAGTTTTCATCTTTGGCAGGTTGAGATCCAGTTTTTCCAACACTATTTATTAAAGAGGCTATCTTTCCTCCAGTGGGGATGGCCAGGTCCTTTGTCAAAGATGAGGTAGCTGTGTACATCTGGAGTTGTTTTTCCATCTTCCAATCTGTTCCATTGATCCTCAGGTCTGTTTCTTTGCCAGTACCATGCTGTTTTTTTTATCACAGTGGCTTTGTAGTAGAGTTTCAAATTGAAAATTGTTATACCCGCTGCCATGCCTCTCTTGCTTAGAATGGCTTTTGCTCTTCTAGGTCCCTTCTGGTTCCAAATGAATTTTTGGATTATTTTTTCTAGTTATGTGAAATATAGTGTTGGAATTTCAATTGGCATTGCATTGAATCTGTATAGCAGTTTTGGTAGTATGGCCATTTTCACTATGTTGATTCTTCCTACCCAGGAGCAGGGGATATCTTTCCATTTTCTTATATCCTCTTTGATCTCTTTTTTCAGAGTGCTGTAGTTTTCAGTGTAGTGGTCTTTTGCTTCATTTGTTAGATTGATTCCTAGATCTTTCATTTTTTGGGATGCTATTGTGAAGGGAATTGTTTCCCTAATTTCTCTCTCAGTGAGTCTGTTATTTGTGTACAAGAAGGTTATTGATTTTTTGGTGTTGAACTTGTATCCAGCTACTCTGCTAAAAGTATCAATTAAGTCTAGAAGTCTTTTGGTAGAGTTTTTTGAGTCTTCAATGTAGAGTATCATATCATCAGCAAATAATGACAGTTCAACTTCTTCCTTTCCTACCTTTATTGCTTTAATTTCTTTCTCTTGTGTATTTGCTATGGCTAATGTTTCCAGAACTACATCGAAGAGGAGCGGTGATAGTGAAGGCAGCCCATTTCTCTATGTTACTCATTCCCGCAAATTCTACCTGTCTTGTCCCTTCTGAACTTTCAGCTTCAGGCAGTGAAGTAGGGAAGAGTACACCTCATTTCACTTGTGTCTCATCTATTACAGATCATTGACTTTTATATATAAATTTTCTTGGTAAATCTAATAAATTTTAATGGAAGCATTAAAAGCAATGT
The DNA here is from genome assembly GCF_012274545.1 of Fukomys damarensis. Taxonomy (NCBI): domain Eukaryota; kingdom Metazoa; phylum Chordata; class Mammalia; order Rodentia; family Bathyergidae; genus Fukomys; species Fukomys damarensis. Next base: position 13,459,082 of record NW_022900913.1, read on the forward strand.
TACAAAATACTTTCATATATGTTAATATTTTAAATATCATCTATATTTTAATGTGTTTGATAATCATTTTAATGGGTATTAATCTCCTCACCTAAAACAATGAAAAGTTCTCATTTTGAGATAATTTTTGGAAATCTAATAAGTTTTTTAAATAACTAATTTTTTGTAAGCCTAGTAGGATTTCAATTTTACATGTGAGTTTAAAACAATTCCTCTCTTAGGTATTTGAAATTTGTTTTTTTTGTTTTTTTTGGTTTTTTTTTGGTACAGGGGATTGAATTTGGGTCCTTGCACTTGCAAGGCAGGCCACTGAACTGCTGAGCTAAATCCCCAGCCTGTGAAATTTGAATTACATACTGATTTGTTACTGCAATAAGAAAAATTAGTTTAAAGTTACATAAACTTCTTACATAAAATATGTAAGAATTACCCCTTAACACAGAATTGTAACCATTAAAGATTTGATTAATTTTATCATTTTGTTTAATGTTAAATCATTCATAGAAAAATAAATGGCCCCTAGGAAATCTGTTATATAGTCATAAGAGACTTTTAGAGACAGTTCTAGACTTGAGGTTTTAAAATTAATTAATTAATTTGGCTTAGGTGATTAGTAGGCTGAGGTTGCATGGCAACCAGATCTGTAGACAAGGTATAAAAGTTTAGAAGGGGAAATTTTGCCCATAATTCCTCCTACTAGTAATAGCTCTGTGGATGAGGTGGGATTGGAAGGGGGTTTAAATACCATAACTCATATCAAGCCTAGATACCCCTAAACATCTAATTTATTGCAATTCTTAGTGATATTTTGAAATACGCACATGAATTTTGTACATTTTATTTTATGGAATTGTACTATTGTAATATTAGTTTATCCTTTCAGAAATTACTTTCAGAGTGTATACTGCCAGGTAGTGTTCTTGGTAGCTTGGGGATATTGTCGAACAAAACAAATTTTCAATCCTTGTAGGCCTTCCACACTAGCAATGAGAAAAGAACACTAAATGACAGAGATGTAAATAAGTACAAAGCTGCATAGGCACACACGAGTAAACTACTTTGTATGCTAGGCAGGGAAACATTTTAATGAATAAAGAAATCAGTATGAGTTCCTGAACCAGATATAGAATTTTGAGCGAAGCATTCAGACCTGAAGGTATTTTCAGGTCACAAAAATTATATCAGATAAGCAGGAAAGATCTTAGTGGGTGTTTTGTTTGGTGAAAGGTTTCTAATAGGTGAATGAGCTAGCCAAGCAGGCAATAGCCCAAGAGTGGTCGGTCCAGCCAGTGCACACAGACAGAAACAACAACCTTGTCTTTGATAAGCAGCAGCAATTAGGAGTGACCAGAAAATCATCAGGAAAGAGAAGGAGTCATAGAGGCTAAAGGGTCCTTTTAGATAGTTGTAGTTACTGTTTCTTATGTTTATGGTTATGAGAAACAGTAGCTGGGTTTTGAGAAATAATATGGTCTGCTGTTGGGATCCCTATGGGCATAATGCTAAGAATAGAATGTAGAGTGTTTGATGCAAAATCATAGAAACTGGCTGGGAATCTGAGTAGCAAACTGATAAGAAAAGAGAGTTGAATAGACAGTGGTTGTGAGAATTATGAGTGTGCTAAGATTAACACCAAGGAAATCTTCCGGGGAGTTGCACATGGGTTGTGAGATCAAGGTAGTACTGAGTGAAATATATAATAAACAAACAAACTTGGAACGGTGGGATTTCCATTAAGTAGGATGGTCAAGCAGCTATAACTTGATGCATTTGAATATGAGCACTTTCACTTGTAGGAAATCCAAGTGAAAATTTCAAGTTTATAGCTGGATATGTTCTGGAGTTCAGGACAGAGGCCCAGGGGAGACCTATAATTTTTGGCATACTAGTGGTGAATGAAATTTAAATATATGAGATTGGATATTTTTTAGTACACACCATTAAAGTCAACAGAAATGTGGGGACGTCTAGTAAAGAGGTATTAGATAGCGGATAATGGATAGCAATATAGTAACGTATTATGGACAGGTAAATAGACAGATAGGAATAAAAGAAGGAAAGAAGTGAGAAAGGTAGGAAAGAAGAGTTGAGCTCTTCATTAGTGCATATTCTATTTCATATTTGAATGTGTGACATTGGAAATTCTGTTTTCAATCTTAGGTAATCATTTTTCTCTGTACGAGTTCATTGACATCAGCATAAAAACATGCATCGGTTTTTTTCTCATTTAAAGGCTACTTGTCCTTGGAATTTCCCGTTCCATAGCGTCTCTCCTTTGTAAGAATATTTTTTATAGTTATCTAGATCCACTGTCTCTACATTCCTCTTTCTTCTTTTCATTATTTCCTATCAAGTTTTCACCCAAATCGCTTCACTGAAATTGCTCTCATAAACGTTGAATGAGATTGAGGGAAGCGACCTGGGGTTGATAGAGGAGAAAAATGTATATTATTCCAGAAGAGTGGGAACTAGATTGATGTATGGTAATAGACATATGGGATGATTGCTTCAGCATTAAGGGCTCACAGATGCTTGCATTCATGGCTTTAAAGAGAGATTAGCTGGTGTGGTTGTAGATTCTTTTTTCTTTAGCACACAGCTGTCAGGGTTCTAATACAAGTGGTTGGGAGTTTGTAGCTAGAACTATGATTTTGCCAAGTGAAAAATCAAAGCAACAAATGACAAATAGATTGGTGGGTAGCTATAGTGGTGTGATTATAATAATTAATCATGGAGTTTAAGCTGGCTGGGTGGGGGCTGAGTGTATTTGCATCACAAGAGACAGCAGATGACCGATATTCTAAAGGATTTGTAAAGTATCACCAGGCCAAAAGCTGGCTGGGAGTGGGGCAGTGGGAGGAGACACAGAAAGATGGAAAAAGAAATAATTGTGCTTATCAAAATAGCAAAATGAGGTCTTAAAAATGGAAGTGATTAAAGGCTTTCCGATTTTTGTAGTGATAAAAATCTAGGCTAAGGTCAGATAAGTAAGTTGTTGGGCCATCAGTTCCAATGAGCACACTGAAGGGATTCAGGTGTTGGGAAGAAACAGGAGAAGACAACAGACCAGTGTGGGAAGGTGATGGACAGAGCCCTGTGAGTGCAGAAGAGTAGAAGTGGCCAGTGTGGCCACTGGAATGACTGACACAAATAGTAATGGCTGTTTATGGAGATATATCTTTGTGGACTTGAGGTAGGTAGCACTGTCTAGGCAGAGATGGAGGCATGGGATTCTGTTCCTCTCATAAACTGTGATGACAAAGGTCGAAGGCCTTGTGTTCTTCGAGAGTCTTCACCTAATTAGGGGCAGTTCCATCTTATGTGGGTGTTTCCTTTGTCTCTTGACTGAACTATGTATTTCCACAGGAGCTGGGGCTACCCAACTGCCACACCTCGCTCATCTGATGAAAGTAAATTGCACCTTGGATCTACAGACGTTGAAGTCGCCCCCCTCCTGACCCCAAACTACTGGTTCACAACTTGTATTTCCATCTCTATTGGAAGTGGACTCAAAATTTCACAGGGTACAGGCCTAATTACACTATTGAAAAAATATTACAGTTTCTATTTATATTTAAGCACTTAGTAATTTTACCATTAAAATTTTAGTTTGATACATATTTTTATAGATTTATGATACAGAGATCACCCACATTTTTCTCTCCCAAAGGCAACTCCTTTTACCTGTTTTAGTTTACCATTTTTCTATTTATCAGTAATTTGTCGGAATAAAAAGGCTCTAAGAAATCTTTTTGTTCCTTACAACATTTTAAAAATATACTTCTAGTTCAGTCACATGTTTTCTCCTCACTTGTAAATTCTTTTTTTTTTTTTTTTTTTTTTTTTT